>NC_143514.1:14806882-14957194 GCF_031878675.1 Megascapheus bottae
ATCACACTATAGAAAATCACACTACAAACGAAAAATGTAAAATTGTAACTTCTACACTGAGTTAGCATTTTGACCCTCATCTTCTCTTCCACTTTTCCCCTCTCATGTTGCATTTTAACCTGGCAGACAAGTCATTGAAAGATAATTTTCAGGTTGACATAATGGTTCGCACCTATAATCTCACCTATTTGGTAGGTAAAGGAAAGGGAATTCACAAATTCTAGGCCAGCTTTGGTAAAAGTAGTAAGACCTACCTCAAAATAAAAATACAACAGTGCTGGAAGTATAGGGAATTTTCCCATCATGTGGAAGTCCCCAGGTTCAAACTTAATACTATAAAATAACTTTTAAGCAGCCCTTTCTCTCAATTATGGAATTACAATTAGAAAAACATTATTTCTAGTATCCAGTGGTATAGTCTTGGAAATACCAAGAGGCCCATCTGTTAAATACATCTTTCCATTAGGGATATGTCTGAAATTCTCTTCATTAGAGACAAAAGAGAAAGTCTTTTTCAAATGTATGCAAGTATCAGTGTGTCATTGGTTCATGGAAGAGTAGAAAGAATAAAATAGTTTTTCAAAAGTTGTCATGATTTCAAGGAGAGAAAGAAAGTGGTTACACTCTACTTTCAACTTGACTTAAATGAGAATTTTTTTCATATATTTTTATTGTAATTAATAGAAGGTTTACATTATATTCACCAGATAGAAGGTGCATTACTTCACATATACTGATACCCTTTCTCATGTCTTGGTCCCCATTTTCCTCCCCCCCACCCTACCCCTCATCTTGTTTTCCCCTCTTCCCTACCCAATACCAATCCTAAACTATCCCTTATAGATTATTATAATTTGATTTTCATTTTTATTGGGCCTTATGATACATTTTGCAAACTAAATACAAATCTATCAAATTAATTTTTGTCTTTAAGCATTTTAGGAAGCATTATAAAGACTTTAGTTATTCTAAAATTATATGGCACATGTAATCTTATTAAATGACAAAATTTAAAAAAGAATCAATCTCTATTTCAAAGTGTAATGTTTCCCATGTGTAGTTTATTTGAAGGATCCCTGCTATGAATTTTATTAGATACTTGCTAGCATTCTTGAGTGCCTTCCATGAACACACAGTTTTTTAAACTCTATGTATTTTTTTTGTCTTTTATTTTTGGTCCTGTGGATTGAACCAAGAATGTTGCACTTGTTAGCCAAGTGCTTTGCCACTGAGCTATATGCCACCCCTGAGCATACATTTAGGCAACATACTCTTCAAACTTCCCCCAAAACTAACACTGGCACACATGGGCTGGAAGATAAATTAATATTCTGGTACTAGTGTGGATTGCAAGTTAATAAATTGATTTCAGTAGTTTTATAGCTGTTTTGTATGCTATTGACCTCACAATTACAAAGACAAAAAGTTCTATGAAATTTTGAACTTTTTAAGGTTGAGAATTACATCTTCCCATCTAAGTCACACTTACTGAATAACTGTTGGAAGGAGGGTAATGCAAATCAGCAGTTCACACAGATAGATATACATATGTGTGTGTGTGTGTGTGTGTGTGTGTGTGTGTGTGTGTGTGTGTGTGTGTGTAGTGTGTAGCTATTTAAAGACAAGGGGACAAATAACACCGCTAGAACCCAGGACCCATTTTCAACGATGAAGATGTGACTGGAGATGTAATCGTGGCTGAGCGTTGTCACTAATGTTGCTTGATGCATCCTTATTACTTGTTCAGTCGGTCTTTCTGTGAGATAATGTTTCTGGCTAATGTGGACAAGAGAATGAACTTGATTGGAAAAGTGTTGTAATTGTCAAGAGAAAAAAGTAAATTATCTTTTTGAACAAGACATGCTTTACTGGAACAAGACAGAACAGACTATATTTTTGAAAGTGTCTCAAGGATTAAATGACTAATCGTGGAGGCTAAAGCAAAGTCTGGAGTTCTGAAGGCATTTCATTAGTAAAGGGAGCTATCAAAGAGGAGAACAGAAAGTGACTTCAGTGCTTCGTGCTGAGATGTTGAAATGAGGATCACAGGCAAATAGAAATATCCAATTGGCCCATACTGAAATAGCTTTAAGGCTTGGCACAGATTCGAGAATTAGAAATAATTTGACATTATTGTAAGAGTTTACTACAATAGAAGTAAGATATGGATCATTCCCTAATCCACACAATTGTGTATGTGTATCTCTGTCTGTATTCAGATTATATATGTATGCACACAGATACACATGCATTATTTGTAAATATGTATTCCTATTTGTATTTGTGTATGTTTATATGTGTAAATCTGTTCTAGGTTCCCAAGTGAAATCATTAGATAAAATGTTAAAATTAAGCAAAAGAACTGTCTTGATTATTAAATACCATTTTTTTTCTGATAATTTCCCTCAGAATTAATTGGTTTAGTTATTGAGAACATATCTCCATTTGAATCGTGATGGTTGGGAGAATTAATTTTTTCATCTTCCTTCATCATTGCAATGTATTTCGAAATTAGTCATCCTTTACTTTTTTTTTATTGCTTTCGTGTATGTGTGTGTGTATCTGCCAGTGCTGGGACTTGAACTAAGGGCCTAGGTGCTGTTCCTGAACATTTTTGCTCAAGAATACTGCTCTACCCCTGGAGCCACAGTGCTTTTGGAATTTTGAGTAGGTAATTGAATTGAGAGTCTTACGAACATTTTTGCCCCAGTTTGTATTTAAATTAGATCCTCAAGATTTCAGCCTCCTGAGTAGCTAGATTTATAGGCGTGAGCCACCAGCACCTTGATTTTTTAATTAATCGATGTTAAAAATAAAATATATTTGAGGTTCCTATAATATTTGAGACAAATAAGGCTAATAAGAGTTAGGTAAAACCCTGTGTCAATGGGCATGCTCCCAGCAATCTTTTTATGTAAGAGTCATAATCAGGAGGATCACAGTTTGAGACTGGCCTGAATTCAAAGTCTGAGATCATATCTGAACAATAACTAAAATGCAAAAACTGTTGATGCAGGGTTCAAGAGGTAGAGTACTTACCTATTCAGTATAAGAACTGAAATCAAACAAGATCAAACTTCAAATATTAACAGCCAGAAAAAAGAGAGAGGGAAAGAAAAAAATGTATTTAGAATCATGAATTATTTCATCAATAGGTATTATCACTAGTTTAAATTTCTATATATTCTTTGGCCTGGATTAACATTCCAAAAATCAATCAATCAATCAATCCTTTTTTTTTGGGGGGGGGTGGTCATGTGACTTGAACTTTGGGCCTGGGCATTGTTCCTGAGCTCTTCAGCTCAAGGCTACCACCTTACCCTTTGAGCCACTTCCCGTTTTCTGGTGATTAATAGGAGACAAGAGTCTCATTGACTTTTAGTGCCTGGGCAGGATTTAAATATGGATCCTCAGACATCAGCCTCCTGAGTAGGTAGGATTACAGGCATGAGCCACCATGTCTGGCTTAACGTCCATTTTTTATATCTGCTCCATCATATTCAGTATTTTAACTTTCCTGAAAGTAGTAGCTTCATTATAATTTGATATGTTGAAGAATAAAACAAGTTGAATTTTAGGATAACTAGACCATAATAACTTATACTTAACATTTCAAGTGTTTTAAATGAAATAAAATTTTAAAAAGAAGTGTTTTTAGCCAGAAAAAGACTTTCTTTTATCCTGAGTAATTCAATTGTCACATACAATCTCTGCATTTAATGTTTTCTCCAGCTTTTACAGATTATGCTTTTGTTTCCTTAGGGATTTCAAGACAAGACCGGTCCCCCAGGACCTGGAGGTGTGGTAGGACCACAGGTATGTGGCTTTCTTTAGGGTTCTAAAGATTCATTTCTTATGTGTATGCTTGTACCTTACTCTCTGCATAGAAATCTGTCCCATTGATTACAATTCAAAATCTCTCTTTAAATATCAGATCACATTTCAATGCATGGAATTTGTTACCATCTGATATGCACTTCAGTACACTGGTGTCATTAAAGGTATTTTAATTTCCTTGTCTGAAGGAAAGAGAATAATGATAATGAAACAGGAAGGTCACAGAGAAATTGACACTAAAGCATACACGATTTACCTCCACATTTGGAATATCCACTTTTAATAACCTAGGTTATTTAATTAAATAAACTGACCACCCCCAATTTAAAGTAGCATATGACATTTTGAGTATCAATTAGATCCAGAAATATAATTTTAATAATGCCAAGAGTTTAGCTCAATGCCCCACAAATACTTTAGTATTTGTAATACATTACATGTTCAAGTTTTAAGATTTTGAAGATTAATATTATTTTTGTCTTTACAACTATTATTTACATCAGAACGAAAATCAGATATTTTTTCTGGGGAGGGATGTGTGTGAATAATTTAAATAATTGCAATTTTAGTAGCTCTCAAGATAGATAGCACACATTCTCAAATCAGGCACAATACTCTAAATTAAACTATTTCTTAGAAACATAATAAATATTGAAATAGAAAATAGTATTTATACTCTTTAGCTAAAATAAGAGTTATGTTATTCAGGTGGAATTTTACTACTTCTTAACTGTAAGTTACAGCGAGAGGGTCAGAGTAGTTAATACGTCTTATTTAATTGATATAAATACTCTTTTCTGTACCCCCAAATCCTTCTCAAAACTCTCTAACACACTCTCAGAAAACAAAAAGAGAAAAGAAAAATATGCACATCCAGTGCCTGGGCACTGTTCCTTAGCTTATTTTGTTCAAGGCTCGCGGTCTCCCACTTCAGCTGCAGCTCTGTATCTGGCGTTTTGGTGGTTAACTGGAGAAAAGCGTCTTGTAGAATTTCCTCCCAAGACTGGCATCTAACCTAGATCCTCATATCTCAGCTTCAGATTACAGCCATAAGCCACCAGCACATTTATTTATTTGTAAAATTATCTTTAAGAATTTGGAAAGGTAGCAGGGTATAAAATTAACCCTCAAAAATCAACTGACTTCCTCTACGCCAACAGAGAGAGGGATGAGGCAGCAATCAGGAAAACAATCAGGAAAACTCCCTTTGCAATAGCATCAAAGAAAATAAAGTACCTAGGAATAATCTTAACTAAAAATGTACAGGACTTTTTGGTGAAAACTTTAAAACCCTGAAAAAGGAAATTAAAGCAGAACTAAGGAAATGGAAAAACCTCCCATGCTCCTGGATTGGAGAATCAACATCGAGAAAATGACAATCTTGCCAAGGGCTATCTACAAATTCAACGCAATACCCATCAATATCCCAATGTCATTCTTTAAAGAAAAAGAAGAGGCAATCCAAAATTTCACATGGAATAATAAAAGACCCCGTATAGCAAAAACACTTCTTAGCAGAAAGAACAGCACAGGAGGAATTTCAATACCAAACTTTAGACTCTATTACACAGCTATAATTATCAAAACAGCTTCGTACTAGCACAAGAACAGGCCTGAAGACCAATGGAATAGAACTGAGGACCCAGATATTAAACCACAGACCTATGGCCACCTAATCTTTGACAAGGGAGCCAAAAAAGTAGAATGGAAGAAAGACAGCCTCTTCAACAAGTTGTGCTGACAGAACTGGTTAAGCACCTGCAGAAAACTAAAGTTGGATCCTTCTTTGTCACCCTGCACTAGAATTAACTCCAAATGGATCAAAGACCTAGAGGTAAAAGCTGACACACTGAAAACTTTACAAGAAGGAATAGGAGATACACTAGGCCTCCTTGGCACAGGTCAAAACTGTCTTAATAAGGACCAAGAAACACAACAAATCAGAGAAAGGCTGGATAAGTGGGACTGCATTAAACTGCAGAGCTTTTCTATGGCAAAGGACATAGCTAGTAAATTAATTAAGAAGCCTACAGAATGGGAGAAGATCTTCACCAACTATACAGCGGACAAAGGCCTCATATCTAAAATATATCAACAGCTCAAAAAATTGAATCACTCCAAAACTAACCTCTTAAGTGAGAATGTTTTACACTACCAAACAAAACCCAATATGCCTACATATAATCAACTTTCTTACATGAAATCAGATATGTTATACTATCTTGAATATTTAGGCTTTTATTACCTGATTCCTTACTACTTGTCATGTACTTTTAGATGACACAATTTTGCTGTCTACAATAGCCTTTAGAGAGGTTTCCTCTCTGTCTCAGCAAACCTGGGTAGATTGAGAAGTCCTTTGCTTTAATCAGTCAGGAAAAGTACAAATATAATTTTCCCAGAAACAATAAAAGTTACAACTTGTAAATAAAGGATCATGAATCAATAGATAGACAAAACTTTGGAATTTTAATGAAAATAAAGCAGGCACCAGTAGATCACACCTATAATCCTAGCTACTCAGGAGTCTGATATCTGAGGATTACAATTCAAGGTAGCCCAGGCAGGAAAGTTCCTTAGACTCTCATCTCCAATAAAGTACCTATAAAAAGCCAGACATCTGCTCTGTGACTCAAGCGGTAGAATGATAAGTAGCCCTAAGCAAAAGAAGCTCAAGTACAGAACCCAGGCCCTGATTTAAATCTCCAGGACAAGCACCAAAAAAAAAAAGGAGAAATTTTCAAAATTTTCAGGACTACTTTTACTTCTGGTTCAATTTAATGGAATATCATGCACCTTATCTCTTCACTTTTACCCTCAAATAGTTCCTTGTCTCTGAAATTGCTTCAGAACCTTAGCCTAGCTTAGTGGGTTTTTTTTCTTTTCTTTTCATTACATGTAAAATAGTAGTCTCTTCCTCGTCTGTACTTTTTGATCTCTTCTACAGCTACATTTATTCTAACTGTAGTGCCTTGGGTATGATAGGCTTAAAATCTCCTCCTATTCAAAATTCACATTATTATATCCAAAGTTCTCTTGACAATAAACTATTCCACCAAGAAATGTTTCCATAATGAATGCCATAACATTCAGGAAGAGCAAAGCACATGGATCACATGGTGATTCTTCACGGACATTATAAACTGTGTCAGTGTGCTATTTTTCAGCTGGGCAAGGTGAAAAGCAGAGCTTTACCATAAGACCCTTGTGATGAGGAAAAGTCAGTGATATTCACAATGTTCCTTGCTGATTGAAGCCTTTAGAAATTCATAATGAGAAAAGTATGAGCCAGTCTCACAAAGTACAGGAATAAGGTTGCTGTTTAGCAAGTAACTATTTTTATTTTCAGAACTAGTTCTCAATTTGTTCCTAGGACATGGGCAAGCTGATTAGCTGACAGGAGAGTAGTGATCATTTGAAATTCGCTGCTTATTTAAAGCTGGTATGCCATGATAAATCAGAAGACAAATTGAGTATCCTTAAAAGTTCTTACGTTTTTCTGGTTATTTTTTTTACTTTAAAATTTTTTCATTGTATGAAATAATGGCTTTATTTATATTTTCACACATGTATGGAATGTATTTTGGGCATATTTACTCATTTTTCTCTACTTTCCCTTTTCTACTGTTCTTCTGGTCCATTACTCTTCCTAATCAACCAACCTTCCTTATTCTTGCATGTCCTTTTTACAAGCTAGATTTTACGTGAGAAAATATACAGTATTTGTTTTTCTGCATCTGGTCATATCCAATTCCATCCTTTTTTTCCCCTTCCAACCAAAGGATTTTATTCTTTACAGCTGATCAATAATCCATCGTGAACACATCTCACGTTATTTATCCATTCTCCCAATAAATTAAGTAGAAATGAACTATACAGGAGAACAAGCATAAATCATCATTTGCCTTCACAACTTGCAGGCAATTCCCATACCTCTTACTATCATATAGAACTACAAAAGCAATGATGGACAAACAACTCTGAATGCACTAAAAACAACTAACTTGTGCACACACAAAACTACGGGGCAGTTTACAGTACAAACAAAAGGCTTTATGTATACACATTTAAAAAATCATTTAAGAGTGCAATGGGCTGTAAACAAGCATAAATACATGATAAATTATGACTTAGTATCCCCAAAAGAGATATGGGAAAACATTATTACTCATCCTTTGGAAGTAGGTGTAGATAGGGGCAGAATCTGTTTAAAGCAACAAGAATGATATAAAAGTACTACAGTTTGGATTGTCTTTCACAATGTAGGATGTAGATGAGCAATTTTTTTCATATTTTTATTGTAATTAATAGAAGGGTTACATGATATTTGCCAGATAGGAAGTGCATTAATTCAAATACATTGATACCCTTTCACATGTCTTGATCCCCATTTCCCTCCTCCCCACCCCCACCCCTCATCTTGTTTTCCCCCCTTCCCTATCCAATTTTAAATAACCAAATACAAATATATCTGATATATCAGGTAACAAAGTGGGATACTGTAACAATATGAGACAACCAAGGGACAGCAAAAGAGATGAGAGATAACATAGTACCTTAAGAACAACAATCATTCATTATATGGCTTTTGTTTCTATATCCTAGAGGTCCTTTCATTTAGCGTCATACTATATGGCCTTATGTATCAAGGTTTTTCTCTATTGCAAATCTCTGCTAGGAGAGCCCAAGGTTTCTACTGATTATGACAAATGAGGAAAACCATTGAGCCTATGTTCCTTTGAGCAATTTTTAAACTAATTTCTTTTATATTAGAATTTTATAATTGAGCAAACAGTTTTGAGACCAGAATTTATATACTGACACAGTAAAGAATAAGAAAATATTATAATTTTTTGGCATAGGCAGAAACTTTCAGAGCTTCAAGGACTCAGCAAGGAGGAAAGAAAATTGAAAATGGGATTCCATTGAGCTAAAAAAATCCTCACGAAACTAGCCAGGCGCAGTGGTTCACGCCAATAATCCTAGCTACTCAGAAGGCTGAGATTTGAGGATCTCGGTTAAAATCCAGCCCAGGCACTAAGGACTGTGAGACTCTTATCTCCAGTTAACAACTAGAAAACCAGAAGTTGGAATTTGGCTCCTGGGGTAGGGCAGTATCCTTGAGCTGAAGAGCTCAGGGACAGCACCCAGGACCAGAGTCCAAGCCCCACAAGCAACCAAAAAAAAATCTTCACAAAGCTAAAAAGTGAGCCTTTAGAATAGGAGATCTTCACTAGCCATAGGTCTGACAAATCTAATAAGCAGAATATACAAAAAATTGAAAACTAAAGCCCCAGTGAATCTATGGGCAGTAAACTACAGACACTTCTCAAAGTACACAAGGCCCATAAATACATGAAGAACTGCTCAACAACCCTAGCCAGAAAGAAAATGCAAAACATCCAGGCAGAATGTCCATTATCAAGAAAGGCAAAAATCAACAGATAGTGCACATGTAGTGGAAAAGGTAACTTCAAAACACTAATTGTGGTAATGTAAACTAGCGCAGTCACTATGGAAGGCAGTATATGGAAATTTCTAAAAATATTCAAAATTGATCTACTGATCAAACAAGAAAACTCAAGGGCATTCATCTGAAAGAATGAAAATCAGAGTACACTGAAGATGTTGTACACTGAAGATAATGTACACTCACCTTCACCGTATCCAAGTTCCAGAAACAGCCCAGAATGCACTGCAATAGAGGAATGGATCAAGAAAATGGAATTTTATTTAGCCCTTCTGCAGAATAATACTATGCCATTTGCAGAGAACTAAATGGACTTGGAAAAAAATAATATTGAATGAAGTAAAGCAGGCTCAGAGGGGAAAAAAGGAATGTGTTTTCTCACTTATGTGTAAGTTAGATTGAAATTACAAACATATTTGACAACACAAGCAGAGCCATATACATATGTACAAAATCAAGTTGACTAAACCATGGTGGTGTATGTAGGTATGAAATCAAAATGGGATCCCTTTGAAAAAGTAACAGGCTATTTAGTAAAATGAATACAAGAAAACTGAAACATGCCTTGACAGAGGAGGAGGTGTGTGAAGATTAGGAGAAATCAAAAGAGAAATAATGGGAGAATTACAGTCATAATGTTTAATGTATATAAATGAAACTTTAGGAGACCAGAAGAGATAGGATAGCTGTGTGGGGTAAGCAGAAGAAGCAATTCTGATCAAGATGCAGTGTACGTATAAATGCACATCTCAAATTAAAATATTTTATATTACTACTTGAAGTTACGATTAACAAATGCAAAATGGACCAAAAACAGCACAAATCTAGAGGAACTCCAGAAAAGCAAAACTTATGGAAAGTCTACAGAGGTCTATTTGTTAAAGGAATATATTGGAAGATATCAGCATGAACTCAAACTTGCATTTATATAGATACAGAAGTCTTACTTTATTAAAAGGGACATATGCCAAGACTGCCAGTGAAAATTCAGTTGATACCAAACTTGTATATGCTATATTATTGTCCTGTGCATGCCCATACTGTTTACAGCAGTGGCTAGTTTATAAATTAGACACAGAAAGAGATTAATAACAATAACTGATAAAGTAGATTCCAAGATTCATTAATATCACAACTCTTGCACTTAGGAGTCCTTGTTGGTAAAATAAAGGGTTAATGGACATACAACTTGGGTAATATGAAAGAATAAGATGGCTAACAAGTGATTATGGGAGGGTAGCATAGAAAACATGGATATACATGAAAAGGGAATGATTTATGAGATTTTATCACATTAATTATAATACATTTATTTTAAACATATTTTCAGACTGTGATTGAACATGAGTAAATAAAATCTTAGAAAGTGAAACCACAAATATGACAGCACTATTATATTAGTAGTCACACACAATGTTATGTATATACACAAAACATGTCTATTTTGTCATTTGAAAGAGAATGAGTTATTAGTAATAACACCTGAATAAGAATACCAATCATGGCTATATCTCTTATAACCATAGTATATGTTCTAATATCATAATCCAATACAAAGAACATGGAATCATTTATGAAATTGATGTCTCCAAGTTGGGGACAAAAAATATATATAAAAGAAGAACCCAGACTATTTAATAATTTTGAAGTCAAAAATGAGAGAGAAGAAACAAAAATAAACTGGAAAAAATATAACAGCCCCAGCCATACCACTCCTGGGCATCAACCCTGAGCATCATAACTCAGGACATAATAAGGGCACCTATACAGCCATGTTCATCTCTGCGCTATTCACAATAGCCAAGCAATGGAAACACCCCAATGCCTCACTACAGATGAATGGATGCAGAAAAATGTGGTACATAAATACAATGGAATTCTACATAAACAAAAGACAAGATAAAATAATGCTATTCACTGGGAAGTAGATGAAACTAGAGCAAATCATGTTGAGTGAGATAAGCCAGTACCAAAGGAACAAAAGGCGCATGGTCTCCTTTATAAGTGGATATTACATCCAAACAGTACAAGATCCATGACTCAATATTCGGGTACCCAAGGTTACTGACACGTTCTTAGAGATATAAATATAATTACATAGACGAAAAAAATCTATGATGGTATATGTACTCTATAAACATAATGTTTTCTTACCTATAGTAATATGTATCTGTGACATTCAAACTCTCAGCTTAATTTGAATTGTTCTCTAAAATGTATGTGCCAGTGATTGCATATTAGAGATTCCCTTCTTGAATATTTGTTTGTTGAACATTCCATTTGAAATATATGTAAAAATAAGTATTAATAAAATGTTTTAAAATAAAAAAGTCTAACAGCCAAAGCAGGAATAATTCAGGGAATCAATTTTTGATATACATGGTTAAAAATAAATGAATAAAAATAAATGAATGAAAAGACACAATTCTCTCAGAAGAATTACAATTTTTAAAATACTCTTTTCTTGAAAAGGAAGTACAGAACTTTCCACTAAATGTGGGCTGTAGATAGTGACTGCCTCCAAAGACTACAATACGGAAAAAGAAAAAAACAGTCTAACAAATGCTAGCTTCAACCAGGTGGTGAACATTAACATCAATAGTAATTAATTGTATTTGTAGTGTGCACCAACATGATTTAAAGAAAATAGTACTTTCACGTTATTCTTGTATAACCAAGAGAATGATTTCATAAAAATACCAAATGATAAACATTCTACAAAATACTTGGGCAATGTTTTTCAAACTACTAAAGTGATCAAAAATAAGGAAAGTTTGAGGATTTGCCATGGCCAACAGGAAATTATGAAGACAGGGAGATTAAATGTAATGTGGAAATTTGGACAGACTCCTGGAACAGAAAAGGGCATTAAGAAGAAACTGAAGAAAGAAGAAAGAATGAGGTTTTATTTTTATCACTATCAATATTGATTAATTTATCCTGAGATATATGCATATATATTTATACAGGCATATATTACTATTAGACATAGTGAGAATGGAGAATAATACAAAAAGTAGGTTTGGAGTAAGCAAGTATAGTCCTTCATTTCAATAATTCTAAGACTTTAAAACTTTTAAAAGTTATATTAAAAGTTAATATGTATTCATTTCACTATATTTTTAGTATTTTAAGAAGCTTATATGGAATCCTTTTGTGATTGATATAACTGCAAAGAGTGAAAAGGACCAATGAAAATATTCTGAATCAAGAGTGACTGCCAAAAACAAAGTCAAAATAATTCATTTTGGTGAATATATGAATAATATTATACATGTCAAATATTAATAGTTCCTGTTATACTGTGACACACTGGGCATAATGCTTATGAAGTTCAGTATACTTTTCTTGGGCTTTTCATAAGTGAAAGATTAAATTTGGTATGTAGTTTATTTTCTGTTCAAGAAGTTTATCACATTTAAATTCCCTTGAATTTTTTTCTGAAACTGTTCTTTTAATATATATATATATATATATAAGTAAAGGAATTAACAGACAAGACAAAGATATCTCTAAAACCTGATTTCTTTATTTGCATACCTTAAAATGAATATTATATGAAACCCAAGATAATAATCTTTCAGTATTATTACTCTGAACTGACTATAAAAGATATTTGATCCTAGCTAATATTCAGAATATCTATGGCTACATATTTAAGCCTCTTTTTCCTATGCTGATCTGTACTGCACACAGTGAACCTTCTATTTTATGTTTTTAAGTTGCTGCACTTATTTAAATCAAAAAGTTACTATGCCAACTAAAACATTTAGTTTGGTAAAGTTGAGTTCCAGCACAGACACACACACACATCCACAACCTGTTTGACACATATAAATGAAAGGGGCCCGGTATTCTCTAAGCTTTACTTTTTCCTTTACTTAACATCTAATTAGGAATGATAGCTGCAAAACTAAACTTAAAACTATGTGATAGAACTTAGGGTTTAAAAATCTATTCTTTTAGGAATAAATGTATTTAAAATGCCAAGTATTCCAATTTTGACAGCATGAATCAAGCCTCCAGAGTGATCTACTTTAAAAAAAATGTGGTAGAGATAATGTATAGAGGGGTTACAGTCACATAACCACATCACATAGTAGGTATATTACTTCTTGCACATTGATACCCCTTCTCAAGTTTTTGTCCCCTTTTCCCTCTCCCAATCCCCTCCCAAACATCTTGTTTTCCCCCTTTATAAATACATTTTTAAATAAAGAATTCCTCCTGTACTTTTTATGCATGCAATATCTAACTAGTTTTCTTTGAGAATTTTTTGTAATGTTGGTTTGGTTGCTACATAATGTTGCAGCTTTTCCCTGGAATGGAATGTTTTTATTGTTCCCTCAGTTATGAATGAGAGCTTAGCTGGGTACAATATTCTTCCTTGGTAGTTATTTGACTTAAGGGCATGACATATATGCTTCCAGTCACTTCTTGCTTGCATGGTCTCTCCTGAAAAATCTGGGGTTATTTTGATTGGTTTGCCTTTATAGGTGATTGATCCCTTTTCCCTGGCTGCCTTTAGGATCCTTTCTTTGGTCTCTATTGATCCAGTTTGGATTATAATGTGGCGGTGGGATGTTCTTTTCTGGTCAGGTCTGGTTGGGGTTCTAAAGGCTTCTTGTATCTGGATGGGCCTGCCCTTCTGGAAATTTGGGCAATTCTCTGAGATGATTCCCTGAAGTATATTTCCAATGCCATTGACCTCTTTCTGCAGACCCTCCTCAATACCAATTAGCCTTAAATTAGGCTTCCTAATTGTATCTAACTAGCTTTCTATTGTTCTTGTCTCTTCTTTTGTCTTTTTAAACTTACAGCACACTTAAGGATAAAGACATCAAACTTGCTCAAATCCACAGAAACGTCAATGAAAATCCATTGTAGTCCCAGGTTTGGTCCACATAATCTAATCAAATGACTGATGCCCATGTTCTTTTCATCCTTCATAAAATCAGATTGGCCCAATGATATTCAATATAGTTCTCACATGAGAAAAATCATAATATTGAAGACTATGCTGCCACTCACAGACAAGCTGAGGTCATTTCTCCTTTCAATTATTAATTGCTTAATTTCTCTATCTCTTCCTCTCTCACACATATTATCTATCTATCTATCTATCTATCTATCTATCTATCTATCTATCTAAACATAAGCAAGAAAATAAGAAAATAAAGTTGTAAGTTCACCAAATTATCTGATACTTTAAATTTACTAATTACCAGAGACAAAAAGATAATAGGAATGGCCATTAAATATCATCAACATTGATGATCCTCAAGAGCTTACAGCCATTATAAATCACTTATCAATACAAATTCCAGGTGTATATTTTTCCTTGAGTTGGCTCTTCCAATTTCTTTTAATAATCTACAAACCTAATCTTAATGCTTATTGTTCTCAAAATGTTAAGATATTTACTATGCCTAATTAAGTGAAGCATTGATACAACAGAAATTAAGCTCAGTGTTTAAGGTTACATAAATCTAAATGATTCATGAGGGAAACCATTGAGCCTAAGTTCCTTTGAGTCTGGCTTACTTCACTTACTATGATTTTTTTCTAAGTCTTTCCATTTCCTAAGAAATGGGGCGATGTCATTCTTTCTGACAGCAGCATAGAATTCCATTGTGTACAAATACCACATCTTGTTGATCCATTCATCAACTGAGGGACATCTAGGTTGGTTCCATAACTTTGCTATGGTAAATAGTGCTGCAATAAACATTGTTGTGCTGGTGGATTTAGTATGTCTTTGTTTCTGGATGATTGGGTAAATGCCAAGTAGTGGAATTGCTGGGTCATAGAGAAGCTCTATGTTTAGTCTTTTGAGGCACTGCCATACTGCTTTCCATAGTGGTTGAATGAGTTTGCACTCCCACCAACAGTGTAGTAGTAATTCCTCCTGGCCACATCCCCTCCAGCATCAGTTGTTATTAGTTTTCTTGATCCTGGCCATTCTAACTGGAGTGAGTTGGAATACTAGAGTTGTTTTGATTTGCATTTCTTTTATGACCAGAGATGTTGAGCATTTCTTCATGTGTCTATAGGCTATTTTTGTTTCTTCTTCTATATCTCTAGGATATAGAAACATAAGCCATATAATGAATGATTGTTGTCCTTAAGGTACTATGTTATCTCTCATCTCTTTTGCTGTCCCTTGGTTATCTCATATTGTTACAGTATCTCACTTTGTTACCTGATATATTGGATATATTTGTGTTTGGTTATTTGAAATTGGATAGGGAAGGGGAGAAAACAAGATGAGGGGTGGGGGCGGGGGGAGGGAAATGGGGACCAAGACATGTGAAAGGGTATCAATGTATGTGAATTAATGCACCTTCTATCTGGCAAATATCATGTAACCTTCTATTATTTACAATAAAAATATACGAAAAAAAAGAAAAGCAAATGTCAAAGATCAGCAAAATAAAACACCAGGAAACAGGTAGTTGAGAGGGGTGGAGTGGGTTTGGGGGAAGAAGGGGTAGGCAGTTAAGAATCCAATGTATATACTACAGAATTGTGAAGACTGAAGGAAAGGGCTGAGTAGGGAAGAGAAAGGCAAGAATGTTGAAAATATCACAGTGATCAAGATGTCTTGTATTCAACCCAGATGCCCCTCAGTTGATGAGTGGATCAACAAGATGTGGTATTTATACACAATGGAATTCTACGCTGCAGTCAGAAAGAATGACATTGCTCCATTTGTATAGAAATGGAAAGAGAAAAAAATCATATCAAGTGAAGTAAGTCAGACTCAAAGGAACATAGGCTCAATGGTTTCCCTCATTTGTAATAATCGGTAGAAACCTTGGGCTCTCCTAGCAGAGATTTACAATAGAACAAAACCTAGATACATAAGGCTATATAGGATGATGCTAAATGAAAGGACCTCCAGGATATAGAGACAAAAGACATATAATGAGTGATTGTTGTCCTTAATGTACTATGTTATCTCTCATCTCTTTTGCAGTCCCTTGGTTATCTCATATTGTTACAATATTTCATCTGGTTATGTGCTATATTGTATATTGCGTATTTGGTTATTTGAAGTCGGATAAGGAAGAGAGGAAACCAAGATGAGGGGCGGGGTGGGGACCAAGACATGAGAAAGGGTATCAATGTTTGTGAAGTTATGCACCTTCTATCTGGTGAATATAATGTAACCCTTCTATTAATTACAATAAAAATATATGGAAAAGAAAAAATCTAAATGATTCTTCTCAAAAAATGAATTTGTTGGATCCATGAGTTTGTCCAAATGGTAGAGTGCTTGCCTAGAGCCTGGCATGCACGAAATCCCAGACTCGATTCCTCCGGACCACATACATAGAAAATGCCGGAAGTGGTGCTGTGGCTCAAGTGGTAGCACTCTAGCCTTGAAAGAAAACAAGATAAGGATCAATGCTGATTGAGGTTCTGAGTAGTGTGGGACCAGGACAAGCTAAGAAGAATAAAGTAAAATAAAGGCCTTTGTTAAAGAACTTCTGAAATATGTGTTTAGTTGCTTTCAAGAGATCATAGCAGATTTACTAATTAAGAAAACAGAATCTCTTAGAAAAAGAAAAGGAAAAGAAAAACAATCAAAGCAAAGCTAGGTTTTTCTAATGGATTTCTTTTTTTTTTTGCCAGTCCTGGGTCTTGAACTCAGGGCCTGGGTGCTGTCTATCCTTGGGATTTCTCAAGGCTAGAGCTTTACCATTTGAGCCACAGCACCATTTCTGGCTTTTTTCTATGTATGTGGTACAGAAGAATTGAACCTGGGTCTTCATGCATGTTAGGCAAGCACTCTTCCACTAGACTAAGCTCCAGGCCCATAATATATTTCTTTTTTAATATAATTTTATTGTCAGGGTGATGTATAGAGGGGTTATAGTTACATATGTAAGGTAGCAAGTATATTTCTCAAATATTGTTACCCCCTCCCTCTTTTTCTCGCCAATTGTAAAGTTCCTTACCAGCATATTGTCTTGTGATTATCACTATTACATTGGTTCACCCTTTGTCCTTTTTCTCATCATTTTGTTGTTCCCCTTTCCTTCCCTAACTCAAATAAACATAGATACAATACACCACATACCAAAATCATGTACAGTGACAACAGGGGATAAACCATAGGGAGGAAAAGTAAAGAAAAAAAATAACTACACCGTACATAAAAAAAATAACCACAAAGAAAAACTCTTGCTTCCATATCCTGGAGTTTATTTCACTTAGCATTATATGGTCACAGCTATTGAGCTATGGTGTTGCTCTGCTAGGAAAATCCTAGACATATACCAAGTATTACCAATGAAGGAAACCATGGAGCCTATGTTTCTTTGGGTCTGGTTTTGAAGTAAATAATACTCTAAGGAGAAAACTTACTAAAGAGATAATATCCACCTGTCCTCCTTTTAAATTTGTGTACTAAAACAAATGTTTATAATGAAAGTACTCATCCCAGAAGACCCACACAGACACAGTTATTAACAGGAAAAGTTTGCTTGCCAGCGGAGGCTGACAATCCACCTCCTCCATGAGAGAGGGAGAAATGGTGTCAGTCAATTCAAGGTCAATTATACAGTCAGGGGCTAACCTCTGCATGCATGTGCAGCTTACCACTAAAGTTGGTGCATAATTGGGGTGGGGTTTTCTGATTGTAGCCATTACAGTCACTCATCATTCCCCTGATGCATCTGAGGGTTAGGAGTAAAACATGGCTGACTCTCAGGGATGTTATTAAGGCTGTATTCTTTCTAGTGTAATTCAGTTAAGATTTTAATTTCACTAGTTTATACTATAAACTCTTAACCAAATATACTTTCCACCCAATTTTACAATGTGAGCCCTTTTCCTGGAATAAAACCATGTCAGTCTGATTTACACTGAAATACTGGCACAACCATGAAGGTCCCTGACATTCTCTCTTGAACACCAGACTGATATAATGAATTCCCTGGTTGACATTTCCTCTTAAACGTATAAAAGGCATTAAAGTCTAACACACACAAAATGGCAACTTTGCAAATCACATTAGCTCTCAATCATTGTGTAACCAACTGAAATGGCTTATATCTATTTGCTGTTTTTGCAGGTCAGCAGAAACTGTAGCATGAAGTAACTGAGTTCTTCTGCTCAGAATTACATATTGTCAAAACCAATTTGGTATTCTCTGGAGCTCATCTAGAGCTTTGGCAAATCACTGAAACTCGCTTATGCTGTTGATTCATTTCTTTTCCTTGTCCTATATAGCTATGAGTCCCTCATCTGCTAGCTCTCATCTAGCGACAACCGTGAACTCCTAAACTGTCCTCAAATCTGCCATGCAAGCTTCCCCTCACATTTGCTTTTTCTTGGTAGTCACCAGAAAATCATCTCTCTGACACTTCCCATTGGAAAGTACCAGTCATGGAAATCTAAGAGTCTATGAACCCTTCCTACAAAACATAATCAGAACTAGCTGATACACTTTTCTGGATTCATTTTCACTTTATTTCTGAATCCTTCAAACAAAACAAAGCAAACATTTTAAATTTAAAATCCTTCACACTATCGGTAAAAGTCAAACCTCTAAATAAAGTCTCACCAGATCCCCTATATGCTATGGTTTGAATGTGATCTCTCCACAATTCAAGTGATCAAACTTCATCTCCAGTTCCGGCAGAAGTAAGTGAGGTCTTTTGGGAAATGCTGATGGCATGTGGGGTTTACCTTCACAAATAGATTTAGTACTTTATAAAATGGGAGGCTTCACTTCCTTTTTTGCCTTTGTGAAAAAAACTCAATGTGCATCCCTTCTGAAGGAGGCAGAAATACATCACTTCAGAAGCAGAGAACAGCCTTCACCAGACACTAAATCTGCAGGCTACTTGAATTTGGATTTCTCAGCTTCCAGAACTGTGAGAATTAAGTGGCCATTGCTTGAGAATGACTCAGTCTGTTGTGGTTTATTATAGCAGAAAGAAAACTTCTCTGAAGACACTTAAATAACTAAAGAAAGGAATCCAGCTTGGTAACCATCACAAGGAAGAGTGAATTGGGCAGAGAAGATGACCCACCCACAAGATTTGAGGCAGAGGTAAGAGTCAGAGTTTACGACTCTAAAAGAAGCAGCACTTTTCAAGAGAAAGGGGGTAGACTAACTGCACAGTTTTGATTTTTCTGGGAAACCCAAATATCAATTTTGAGAAAAGCCCTTACCCATCGTAGTGGTTTACTCCCTTTCTTTTTGAGAAGTGTATTCCTGAATGGTTCTTTTTTGGGCAGGTGACTTGGCCTATTTTAATTACATTTTAGTAACACGGATCCTTTTACTGAGCACTTAAATTAGGACAGCCTATTAGAAGTTCCTTGAATTTTAGTCACGCCCCGTTTTGCAGATGAGCTCAGCCAATGTGAGCAGAGCTAGGTAAGGGATAAAAACCTACCTCTGTGTACTGGTTTGGCAGAATTTTTGGTTGCTGGCGCACCATTCTCCAGAAGTAAAAGATGCCTTACCGAGGTCCGTTTGGAGCCGTTGTCCTTATTTCTGTGTGACAACCTAACAACCCAGCTATTTCTAACACCATACAAACTGTTAATGTGACTGGAACCCCAATGAATTTTAGTACCGATTCCTTTGGCCCCATCACATATTTAGCTGCTAGTATCACAGTATTTTGAAGATCTACAATTATTGAGGTCTCATACCACCTCCTGGAAAGTACAAATACTGATTCATTTCAAAGGATTCCTAACCTTATTATCTGGGTCTAATTTGATCATGGCTCTCTTCTTGGTAAAACTACTGGAATAGGTTTGAAGATTGCGTCAGTAGCCCATATCTAACACAGACAAAAATAAATAACTTCAAAAAATAACTTCATTTGGCGGTAGTAGAATTATTCTTAATGTGCAACATAGAGTAGATTGTCACAAGCTGCTTCTGCCTCACTTTTCAGTTTCAAATCTCTGTGTCCAGCAAATCAGAAAGAGCACTCCTCAAGTTCTGTTTTACTCTCATTTTACTTGAGGTTAAGTGGGTGGGATGCAACCCACTCCAGGGGATTCAGGGCTCTCTTCAAATTTCTACTTCCAGTCTGAACCATTAATCCACATATGAGAATACTGACATTTACATAGCTGATCTTTATTTTCAGATATAAGTAAGCATATAGGTTTGACTATTATTCTGTTCAGATGGTGAGTCTAGCATGTACATAGAATAGAGTGTATATTTAAGGAAATAAACTGGTGCTATGTGGCTTTGATATGATTCTACTCTCTGCAATTCAGTAACCATGTGATAGAGCAAGCTATTTAAACTTTTTTTTAGATCATTCAGGTACAAAATGCTCAAAATAATAGCAAAAGTGTTACATGGATATTAAAATGAGATTAACTCTATACATATTGTTACATATAATCATCTCTACATAGTATACATATATTATGATACCCTGCTGTACACACAAAGACAAATACAGACTATTACATATTACTAAGATCCCTTGGAAGAAAACTGTCTCTAAAAGTGAC
Source organism: Megascapheus bottae (assembly GCF_031878675.1). Classification (NCBI taxonomy): domain Eukaryota; kingdom Metazoa; phylum Chordata; class Mammalia; order Rodentia; family Geomyidae; genus Megascapheus; species Megascapheus bottae. Next base: position 14,827,695 of record NC_143514.1, read on the forward strand.
ATCAGTTTTCTAAGAAGAAAAGGTGATGAGATCACTTCCTTATTTTTCCCAAAGTTTTCTTCAAAGCATTTATGGTTCTCTAAACTCTGATTTTAGTTTTTATTGTCCTCAAGGTATATGAGTTTAAAAAAATCAGAAAGCTGGCTTTCTAGTTTTCCCTTAAACACTCAAGAAGGAGGTAAAGTGTAATGTCTACTTCATATCTATTTCATTGCATTGTTGTATAATTTCACTAATAATTTAGATTATTTTGACCTCAACAGCCTCTTCTACATTTATATTTCTGGCTTTTTTAATCATACACGTGTGTGTATGCAGTACACATCTTTCCTAGGACCCCTGATATATGCAATCTCCTTATAAGAAACATTGTAGTTTACTAATATCATATCTCCCTGTGACACAGAATGGATGGACTTGTAAATCTATAGGCTAAGAATGGGTGGGATATTTATTAAAAGGAACAGTGAAATGATTCAAAAAGGCACTCAACCATCTGATACCTTGAGTCACATAGGAGGCCTTGGCATGTGACTTAATCACTAGTCACTGAATTCCTGATAATAAAACTCTCCTCATAAGGTAAAAAAAAGATAGACTTTTAGCTACTTTTATTATGATTACACTTTATAATATTCATTTTTCTAGAATGATATCTGTCCACAAATAGGAATACACTGGTTTTTATTTTATAGTTATACTTATGAATAAGTTAATTCACTAAATTTTCTAGATAACTGGTTGGAATGAATTATAATCCTAGTTACTTAATTCCATTCTTTATGTGATAAGAAAACATTAGATGAATTGAGTGAAAGGGTCAATGTTATATTGCTCAAATACAGTTTACCATGATCAGTCATGATAAAGTGTATGTTAGTTTAAGTATTTATTCTAAAGCAGTTAGGCATGTGCTCCAGGAGATGATTTTTTTTTACCAAATAATCCAAATGCTACTTTCTAGATAAATTCTAGATAGAGCATATGTTTACTACTAATAATATAAACTCCTTATTGTGCTCAATGTAAATTGGGTTTCAATGATGTTATTAGATAAGTGACATGAAGTATTACCCACCCTGCTCTACAGGTTGCATCTATTAATTTATAAGACTAACATACCCTGAACTTTTAAAAATAAATACTTCCTTAAACTTTCTTCTTCAGTAGTCTCATACTTAATTTCTGAGTTTTCTGCGTTCTGAGTGGAGAGCTAAAATAGAGTCGCCATCCTTTATCTGTGGTTTGGCTGTTGCTGTTTCAGTTACCAGCAGTCAACCACAGTCTAAATATATTAAATTCCAGAAACAATTCATAAGTTCTAATATGTGCCCAATTCTGAATATTGTGATGAGTACCTCAAAGAAATCTTCCCCTTTCCCATTCTATCCACTCTAAACCTCAGTTGGATCTTTGTACAGCACATCCCTTAGACATCTACTATCTAGTTGTCAGATCTACTGCCATGGCTTCTGCTTAAGCAACTCTCATTTAACACACTAATTTGTCCAGAAATATAGGTGTAATTATGCTTTATATATCTTTATACAAGACACATTTTTAAATTGCCAAATTTTATTCTTAGTTACTATTGTCAATATTTTACTGTAATTAATTTACAAATTAAAGGTTATCATAGGTAAGTAATGTTAATGTGGTTTGGTAATAAAAAGCCCTTGCAAAGTTTTCAGAATATTCTTTTTTCCTTCCATCCCCTCTTCTTCTTCCCCTTCCCTCTCTTCTTCTCCTTTCCCTTGCTCTCCTTTCCTCTTCTCTTTTCTCTTCTTATTGTTTTTTCATTGATTCATACTGTATCGTAAAATTTCCCACACAGTATGACTAGTGAAAATAGCCAAAATTAGCTATAGATGAGACTAGCCATAGTAAGAGTTAAGAGCTTATTCGGTAGCAGCCAAATTCACAACTAACTTAAACATTCAGGCTTAAGCAATAAGAGCTAGAAGAATCAACAGAGCATCTTTCAGCTACTTGTGATGTTTGAAGTACCACTTTATGAATGGAAATTTCACTGGAGTTCAAATGATGTTACAGAATGGTAAGGTCAAGTGATGTTATAAAACTTACATTAACTGAAACGAATGTTAGCTCTCTTCCTACTAAGTTTGCCTACCTCATAAGTATATAGTATACTTGTAGATTAACTTATAGTCATTAAAATATCTAACCTATAGTTCTCAAAGGTACCAGTGTGGAAAATCACTGACTTATTTTTATAAGTAAGTCTTCTTTCTATTTGGGATCCCTATTTTCAGAGCAGTAGAAATAAACTTAGGTGTTCTGAGTAAACTCACTCAACAATTTCAGTTCCACATCTTCAGTCTCTAAACACTCCTTTACTAAGAATATAGAAATGATTGAAGAGTATACCACTCATTAGATTGCATGTGGTTTTCAGTGAGTCATATTAACATCTATGGTGGCATGCACATTTTCTCCTGATCTCTGTCATTAACTTATACAAACATCAACTTCATCATCCTCCATCTAACAACATTTCTCCTTCAGTTTATTCTTTTGCTGTATCAGATCCAGATGGACCACAACCCAAGGGAAACTCTAGTAGGGCATATTAGTGGGATGAGAAATTCCTAGACATCTTTGCAATACTGTCTGTATCTTGAACACTTAACTCTTAGGACTACTTGTTTGCCATGCAAGAGGAAGATGGCATGGCTGACTGCAAAGATTAGGAGTACACAAAGCTTTCATTTTCTAAGCTCTGCTTTTGAGATACTACTTCTTTTAATTCTGGAATCCCAACTTTCTGGATACGTTCTGTCTCAAAATTCAGTAAAGGTATTGAAATGAAGTATATCAAAAGTAATTTTCAAGTAGTATAATACCATCTAAATATTTTTTTTTTCTTTTTTAGCCTCTTTTCCTTTTCCCTGCACAAGATATATTTTTCTTGGATTTAGAAGCCTGGTTTGGGTTAATAAGCTGGTAGTATGCCATTCAAGTGGCTTATGCCACGAGATACTTAGAAGATTGAGATTGCGCTGGCTCTGGTTCTAGGCCAAGCTTGAGCAAACAAACAAACAAACAAACAAATAAATAAATAAACAAAAGCTTATTGAGACTAATAAGACTAACAATACTACTATTACTAATAAAGAGTTGATCTATTATTAAATGTTGCCTTTTGTCTCCTATTATTTAATTTATTTGTTTGAGCTGTTCTGGGGCTTGAACTCAGGGACTGAAAGCTGTCCTTTAGCTTTTTCAATCAAAACCTGCACTATACCATTTGACACACAGATCCACTTGGACTTTCCTACCTGGCTTGGCTTCCAGCTGTGATGATCAGATGTCAGCCTCCTGAATAGCTAAGTAGCTAGGATTACAAGTATGAGCCAATAGTTTCTGGCTACTTTGTTTACTTTAATTTCTTTTACTTTTAAATGATCTATTCAGCTTTGCTTTTTTTTTTTTTTTTTTTTTTGCCAGTCCTGGGCTTGAGCTCAGGGCCTGAGCACTGTCCTTGGACTTTTCTCAAAGCTAGAGCTCTACCACTTGAGCCTCAGCACCACTTCTGGCTTTTTTCTATGTATGTGGTACCTAGGAATCGAACCCGGGTCTTCATGCGTGTTAGGCAAGCACTCTCTACCACTAGGCCAAACTCCCGGCCCCTCAGCTTTGCTTTTTGCATTTTGATTTATGCTTGTTCCACTGTTCATCCTTTTTTTTTGCCTAAGACAAGTTCAGTGTATTCTACTGAGTTATAGAATTAAGAGTAAAGTCTAGTGGGTAGTAAATATATGATTAAAAAAAAAAAACGTGTAGAAACCAAAATATTTGGGAAAATGTCCTAAAATATGCTGCCATGTGAACAAAAGAAAATTTTATTTCTTAGAAGAGATTTAGATAGATTGATAGATATAGTTTCATAAACAGCTCTATTATTTGCTGTTTAAAGGGTAATGTTCTGAGACTGCTATGTTTTCTACTAAAAATAAGCATTTGAATTCTCAGGATTATTAAACCAAAAGGAACAAATTAGGTTTTTCCTGTAAGATGTATCTAATCAGCTTTATTTGATTAATGAGAATCATCATCTTCATCATGTATGTGATATTCACAAAACAAAAGTGCTATAAACAAAATTCTAGTAATTAATCTCACTTAATCATTGAAAATTTTGAACAAATCAATTTCCAAAAACAGTTCAAAAGTCTCCATTAAGATGTCTTTGAAGCTGAGTGCTGATGCCTTATTCCTGTAATCCTAGGATTCAGTGGGATGAGATCTGAGAATCATAATTTGAAACCAACCAGGAATAAAAGTCTGAGATACCTTATCTTCAATTAAACTCCAAAATTTGATAAGTGGAGCTATGGTTCAAGTGGTAGACTGCTAGACTTCAGCACAAAAGTTCCAGGACAGTACCCAAGCCCTGAGTTAAGTCCCAGGACTGGTGGGTACACATCCATGCATTTGTTTGTATGCATATGGGTACACACACACACACACACACACACACACACACACACACACACACACAGAGTCTTTGAAGCAGTGGAGATGTGGCTCAAGCAGCAGAGTACCAGCCTTGAGATTGAAAGCCAAATGAACCAGATAATAATGTCCCAAGTTCAAGCAAGAACAATAATTTGGATTTAATATGCCCAAATTCCTTCAGTCTTCATATTATCCATATTTTATAAAGTATTCCTAAAAGTGAACATTTTTGAAATTTTAAATGAATTTATTTTAATATAATGAGACCTAACATTTTATGTGATATAAGCTAGAGCTTCCATTTTAGATTATATATGTGTGTTTATCTATACTTTACCTCCCATCTTTCCTAAATTGACTTGATACACACACTGATCATTGGTAAATGGTTTTATTTCATAGTCTACTGTCAAATTCTAATTGAAGAAAATGAATCCTGCCTTTCCTTAATTTGACATAAAGTAAGAACCCACTTTCAGTGCTTCTGTAGTCTGGTCTTAAGAAAAGCTAGAAAAAGAATTGCAATGTGAGTCAAAGACAGAACATTGAAGTTGATCCATATTTCCCAGGCATTCGTAGAATGGTAAGTCTAGATTGCACCTCTAGCTACTAGCCAGCTACGCCTACACTTCCACGATAGGCTCTGTCTTCACTTTTTAAAATACTTGCAAGCTTCTTGTGGGTGGGATCAAATGACTGCCCCTGTCCCTTCACCTGTGAAATTTCAGAGCCTCTTTCAAAAGGGCCATTGTTTTCCTGGAATGCCAGGCCTAGTCCAGGAAAGAAAGTCTTCATTTCAACAGGAATTTGGAGCCTGCCTGAGAAGGCCAGCCAGTTACTTGGTGAAAACTATAGCAATTCATTCAAGTTCTGTGCAGTTGCTTTCCAGGCTTTACTTCCTTCTTTTCAACTTATGGCTGATGTGTTTTTATCCCGTGAAATCATAGGGATGTGTGCACATGTTTCTGTGCATGAACATCTTATCAGAAAGAGTATGTGCCCAGCCCATATTGTGTAAGGACTCTTTTCTTTAAGAGTAGGCCGTCAGCCTGAGAAAAAGACATAGGTTCCTCTGTTCCAACTCCTACCCCTGCAATTTTAGCACTTGAGTGCATTTCTTTGAATAAGCTCATATGTTTAAAAAGAATTTCAAGTAGGTTCCCAATAAAATATATTTGTACAAGAATACAAAACAAAGACACAGTACATGTATTTAAGACCTGGACAGAAAGAAGCCTGTCTGAAAAACATTAGAAATGAGTTTTAAAGTAAAATTAAGAGCAAAGCCTAAAGGAATATATAGCGTTAACCGCAGGAGAAAAAGCACCTCGATACAGAGATATAGGACCAAATCTTTCTGACTAGTCTCTAGGAAATGATTACCAGTTTCAACATTGAAATTTTCTACTGTTGAGATTTTTCTGACATTTCATACAAATTGACCTGGAAAATTTCCAAGAGCTTTGCATGTTACTAGTAAAGTATTTATGAATCCTTAAAGAAAATCTACTTCAGCTTCCTCAAAAATTCCAAATCCCACTTATGTATCCATGTTTCCCAAAATTTAAAACAATCAATGTCAATGATCTTAAGTAAAAGCAAAGCATTTGTCTTTCCACTTGCTCACTTATTACAGAAGGAAGTAGAAATTTTAATATAACTTCAGAAGAAGATTTTGCAAATGTTTTTTTTTCAAGGCAAAGGCAAGGAGTCTCAAATATGAACTGGCATTAATATCTACCCCTTCTCTAAGTATTTAAAGAAAGCCATTTTTGATGACACATCACAGGTTTACTTTAGCATTTAGTGATATGCACCTTTAATTTCTGGTAGAATACATTGTAATTTTATTTTCCAAACTAAATTCAAAATTCGGAAGAAAAAAAGAAAGTGAAATAGAAGCTAATCAACCCAAAAGAGGACTTTTTCCGCCCTCTTTTCTATTCTCCTTCCTCGGGTGTTTCCTGTGATCTTGTGAAAAACCTTATGTTGTGACATTATTAGTCACTGGACTTGAGGGTAGATGAGGCACAAAAGGAAGCTTGTCCTTTTGGGACCTGTTTTGAACCAGTTTCAGACGACAGAAAAATACTCTTTTGTGGCTGCTAAAGTTCAGGAATGAATTCTGGCAGTCTTACCCAATTCCCCAAAGCAGAGTCCACATTACCAACATCTAAATTGGCAGGCTTTACTTGTAACTCCCACTAGGGCCAAGGTAATGAATGGATTCAGTGAAGGTGTCCTGAGTCGTCTGTACAGTGGCTGATCTGGGCACCAGGGCTCTCCCTCTATCCTCTCCAGACATGTCACTCAGGGAAAGGAGAGAGAGGCCTATGTGTTTGCAGACCTGAGACAAGACACTGCAGTTTTGTTAAATTGTATCCCCAAAGAAAGTTGTTCTCTTCGTTTGATTTAGAATAGCAAAGGAGACTTAGAAAAGAAAACATATTCCTGTTGGAACATTTCATTCCTTAATTTCCATTCCAAACACTTTCATAGTTGGCTCAAATATTCAGCTAAATGTGGTTGAATGTGACTTCCTCTAGGCCTACTTCAGATTATTCTTTAAACAGCCAGAGGGAGAAAAAAAGGTCCATTCCTACCTAGGGGGAGAAAATACCTATGGGTTTATTTTTATTACTATCTTCTATTCTTTATGTCTGGAAGAAAGTATTTGTCTACTCCCTCTTTCTAGAACATTCAGTAGCATCAAATATTTAGTGTTTCTTCATTAAATTCTTTGAATCATTGAGGCCAAATTGTAGTCTGAAAATGTTTTTACAACTGCCTTTTTAGTAAGCTCCACCGATTTCCCAATTTCAGCAACCACAATTTAATATCACCAGTTTCAGTGTCTTATTTGAAACAGGGGTTTAGAAGAGAGGGAGAGAACAAAAATAAATTAGCAATCATGACAAAAATATAATTATTTATATTAGAGAAAGCACTTTTATCATCAGCCAAGAGATTTATGATAAAGTAGTATTATTTACCTTTTTACAAGTTTTTTAAACAAATTCTTCTTTCATTTGATTTATCTAAGTTTTGTGCCAATACTGACTCTTGAACACAGGGTGCTGTCCTTGAGCCTTTCCCACTCAAGGCTGGCACTCTATCACTTGAGCCACAGCCCACTTGTAGCTTCTCAGTGGTTACATAGAGATGAGAATCTCGAGGACTTTTCTACCTGGCCAGCTTTAAACTACAACCTACAGATGTCAGCCTCTTAAGTAGCTAGGATTGCAAGTGTGAGATTCTTCCTAAACTCCTGGATCACTAACTGTTTTAAGCAATTGTATCTTTAGAGGATTTACATGCATTTGTTTTACTCTTTAAGCTCTTTCCTTTCTAGAACCAAGCTTCAACCCAGATACTACACTACAGGTTTAAGTAAATAAAAAGATAAAGTGAATCTTAAAGAACAAAATCCACATTGAAAAGTTAGATGCTTTGAACTTTCTCATTACCTTACCAGGGTTTCCGCATGGGCTGTTTAAAAGACAACTCAGCAAGGTCTGAGTCAGCCACAAACAATGGCTCCTTCACAAGTGGGTCTTTAATTGATTACGGCTGTGTTTATGGAAACAGAAAAGAATTTATTTTTTTAAAAAGTGACAGATTCCCTTCATTCTGAAAGAGCATTTTATGTTGTTGTTTAGATTCGTTTCTAAACCAGTGCTCATTGTAAAGGCGATTTCTCTATAAAACACTCCTGCTCTTTTCTTACTCACTGGCATCTAACTGAATAAACATTAGTTATTAGTTTATATCACTTTTTATTAGATTTACCTCCTCATTTATTTTTAATCAATAAAACCTACACTTTCTAAGACACACCTCATATTCACAGGATATAAGCAAAGTCTGGATTCTCTCCCTATATGATGGGTTCTTACATGAAATATTGGAGAAGAAAAGCAGTGAGTAATTAGAAAGCTCAAAGATGCCTGTGAAATCACAGATATAGGAGCTTTGGAAATCACATAGTCTGATTAAGCCATTTAAACAGTAACAGCTTAGTTTACTATCTTATTTCCCAAATAATTATAATTTTAAAATTTCTGCACCTTTACCCAATGTATTTGTACCACATAGTATAATACATTTCTTGGTAACGTGGGGAAGATAGAATTTAAAATTCAGCTATATTAGCATGTAATTCAAAATGCTTTTCATTTTTCTGCGAATAGCGACCTCTAGAGGTCATTTAAAACAACAATAAAATATGTTAACTAGGTCAGATTTATTCAGAAAGGAATGATTTTAAATGTAAGATATCTAAGATCTTCAAAACCAATTCATATGTTAAAACCTTTAAATCTAACAAAAGTAACTATGTTCATATATATCTGTGGATTCTAATTTGTAAACAAAATCATTCTTGAAAAATTCTTAGTTGTCTTTTTCATTTATTTACTTATTTATTTTTTAATTCAAGTTTACATTCGAGGTGATGTACAGAGGGGTTGCAGTTGCATACATAAGGTAATGAGTACATTTCTTGTAGAGCATTGTTGTCCCTTCCCTCTTTTTTCTCCCACTTTTCCTACCCCTACCTCTCCTCTCTCCCCCAGTTTGAGAAGTTCATTTCCAACAATTGTCATGTGAGTATTACTGTTACATTGATTACCACTTTGACATTTGTTTCACCATTTTGTTGTTCCTCTTCACTTCCACAATTCAGATGGACCTATGTACTAGACATAGGGTACAAAGATCAAACACCATAACAACAGAAGATAAACTAAAGGGAGAAAAAATAAATAACTTCATGCAGTGCATTCAAAACAATAAAAACAAAGAATTATCCTTGTTCCATATCTTGGAATTCATTTTGCTTAGCATCATCTTTTCTGATCATATGTACATAGCAATTGAGCTATTGTGATCCTCTTCTAGGACTGTCCTAGATATATACTAATTATTACAAATGAAAGAAACCATGGGGGTCTATGTTTCTTTGAGTATGGCTTATTTCACTTAATATGAATATTGATGCAAAATTTCTCAACAAAATTTTAGTCAATCAACTTCAACAACTCATCAAAAAAGTATACACTATGATCAAACAGGATTCATTACAAGTATGCAAACTGGTTCAATATGCACAAATCAATTAAGGTAATTCAACCCATCAATAGAAACAAAGGCAAGAACCACATAATCATGTCAATAAATGCAGAAAAAGTATTTGAAAAGACCCTACACCATTTATGATGAAACCTCTGGAGAAGCTAGGAATCCATGGAACATACCTCAATATTATAAAGGCTAAAAGCTATATATGACAAATCTACAGCCAGCATTATACCTGATGCTGAAAAGTTAAAACCATTTCCTCTAAAATTAGGAATAAGACAAGGATGTCCACTCTCTCCACTCCTCTACAAGATAGTATTGGAATTCCTAGCCAGAGCAATAGGACAAGAGATAACCATAAAGGGAATACAGATGAAGTGAAACTCTCTTTGCAGATGACATGATCCTGTATAAGAACTCCATAGACTCCCAAGTTACTTGAATGGATCTTAAACTTTGGCAAAGTAGCAAAGTATAAAATTATTCCACAAAAATCAATGGCTTTCCGTATGCCAATACTGAAAAGAGGTAGGCTGAAATCAGGAATGCAAATCCATAGTCTCAAAAGAAAATACCTAATTAGTAACCAAAGAAGTCAAGGCAGTATGGCCTAGTGGTAGAAGGTTGCCTAGCATGCACAAAGCCCTGGGTTTGATTCCTGGATACCACATATACAGAAAAAGCTGGAAGTGGTGATGTGTCTCAAGTGGTAGAGTGCTAGCCTTGAGAAAACTCAATGATAGGGCCCTGGCCCTGAGTTCAAGCCCCAGGACTGGCAAAAAAAAAATTAGAAAAACAGTGAAGGAACTCTATGATGAACATTATAATCTGAAAAGGGAAATTAAAACACAACTAAGGAAGTGGAAAACACTCCCATGCATCTTGATTTTGAAGATTAGCATCATGAAAATGACAATACTGCCAAAGGCTATCTACAAATTCAATGTAATACCCATCAATATCCCAATGAAAAAGAATAAGCAGTCCAAAAATTCATATGGAGTGATAAAAGATCCTGAATAGAAAGAAAAAACCCTTAGCTGCCTGATTAAAATAGAATTATGAAACTCCTAATGAATTATACTAGTAGAAAAATTTAAGTGTTAAGGTTAGTCAGTCACTAGAGAAAAATAAAGAAAAATATATTACAGACTATTTTTTTGAGGAGCATGTGAACATGAAAGTTGATACAAAAGAAGAAAATCTCTTTCATGTGAATATTCATAAAACGTTTCCCAATTTACCAACATTATCTTAATTTTAGAACTACATTTGACATTTGCTTTTTAAATTTTGTACTTTTAGGAGCCAGGAGTTTGGCCTAGTGGTTAAAGTGCTTGCCTAGCATGCATGAAGACCCGGGTTCGATTCCTCAGTATCACATATAGAAAAAAGCTGGAAGTGGTGCTGAGGCTCAAGTGGTAGAGCTCTAGCCTTAAGAAAGTCCAAGGACAGTGCTCAGGCCCTGAGCTCAAGCCCAGGACTGGCAAAAAAAATTGTACTTTTAAAATATTAACATGTTTCAATTCTTTGTTTCAAAATTACAATTAAATTGAGTCAAGACATATATCCCTGTCTACAATTTTACATTTGATAATTCTGTCTAAATACACTAGGAGAGGTCACAATATTGCTTTTCATCTTAACTGTTCTGATAACTGATAGCTAATAATAGTTTAAATTAACTATTTTGTATGCTCATTCTAAGATTCTTTCTATCTCAAGTCAGTCAATAACTAGAAAAGACTTTGGAAGGTGTTCAAGTATTTAGGTCACGAGGAAAGTGACTTCATAAGTGACATAGGTGTCCATTTCCAAAAGGCACAAGAAAGCTTTATCTCTTCTATTATGTGAAGACACAGAAAGATGGCATTATCTATCTGCCAGAAAACAAACTCTTATGTACTACACCAGCCTATGTCTTTATCTTGGACAACTCAGCTTTCAGAATCATAAAGAATCAATGTTTATTTTTATGTAAACTTATTGGCTTATGATGTTTTCTCAAAGTAGCCCAAATAGACAAAGGCATTGGATGATTATATGTAATTATCAACTAGCTTCTGTTGCACCAACATATTTATTGTATCCATGTTACAAGAATCCAAAGGCCTATTGTAAAATTCTAAGATAATTTCCTAATATATAAAAGTGCAAAATTCATGGAGTAATCCTTTGACCCTGCAGGTAACATTCCAAAGACTTTATTTAAAATGTTAATTATCTAGGGAAAGAGATCAAAAAAGAGTAAGAAGTTTTTGGTTATTTTTGCCCAGTTAGAGGTTATAGATAATGAACTGTATGTGTCAGGAAGTAAGAAGAAAAGGTTTTAAATGTGTTTACCATGAAGAGAAGAAAAGATATGCTTAATTTTACAATAGACCCTAAAAGAAAAGAAACTAAGGGGTTCTCTATAATTCCAAAGGCTAAAACTACCAAATAGAAGTAAGACAAATTTCTTAAAGATAATGGACCTCCAGGATATGGAAATAAGAGGCATATAAGGTGTGATTGTTGTTCTTAATGAACTATATTATTTCTCATCTCTTTTGTTGTCCCTTGGTTATCTCATATTGTTACAGTATCTTACTTTGTTATCTGATAGATTGTGTATATGGTTATTTGTTTATTTGAAATAGGATAAGGAAGAGGGAAAACAAGATGAGGGGAGAGAGTGGGGGAAAGGAAAGGGAGACAAAAATAAGAAGGGATATCAATGTTTGTGAAGTAGTGCACATTCTATCTGGTGAATATAATGTAATCCTTCTATTAATTACAATAAAAGAGAGTATTTTAAAGACATCCAAAAAAAGAATCCAAGTGCAAATGTCTTTTGAGGTATAACAATGCTTGGAACCACCTTTTCTCAACAAATTACTTTCCATTTGTCTATACCCATGAAGATCTCTCCAAAGCATGCTCCACCACTTTTGTAACATGAGTTGACTAGGACATTTCCAAATTATCAAGTTCATTTCTATTTTTTGCTTAAGAATTTCTTCCTTGTTTTATCTTTCTTTCCCCAGGTCTCATAATAGAAGCAAATAGAAATTAGGCTATACTTCATATGCTTTCTTAGAACTATCTTTAGATAATATGACAAAATATTATTTTCTTTCCATATCTAAAATTACATTATTTCCACGTGAACCAAAAATGTCCCTTACCTTCCATATCATTTTTCAACAGATGTTAATGAATAAGCTCAGACCTTTGTGTCAGGTATTGCAAAAATCTTTAAGCCTCCATCAAAACCCATTTCCAAAACTGTTCTATACTTTTAGATATTTGTCCTCGTAACTTTTTACTCTTTTTATCAAAATCTGCATTAGCTTTCTCTAGTTTCCACAGCCCAAATATTTCTGGATACGATTTACAAATGTATTCTATTCAAACTAGCATGACAAATATTAAATTCCTAGAGCAATTCAATTCCACTTCAAAGAATCATATTTTAACTTTTTAAATAATAGAATGGCAGCAGCAATTGTATTCAATATATCCCAGCAAACACAAATTTGCAACAAAAATTTAGAAGTCAGCTAAAATATGTGCAATTATGCACAATTTTTCAAAATTTTTTGGAGTTGAAGAATTTGGTGTGAACAAAGTAGAGTGACAAAATTGTCCTAGAAGCAGATCTAAGGATGCATATTGTGTAATGAAAACACAATATTGAGATTTTTTTATCATATACATGCTCCAGCATACTTCAGAAGAGTAGGATGGAGATACGTGGGAGACCTAAATAGATTTTCTCTACAGTGATATGAAGCACAGTTTATTTGCTCTAATCATCACATTTTCCCATAACTCTGAAAGAGACATGTTTCCTAGAGCTCTGGAGGTACTTAGGGCTTGTCACAGGTTTCATTAGCATATCTCTATGATATTGTCACTCATTTTTTATAGGGCCATGAACTAAACTCAGTCCTCAGTTTATACTCTATTTACGCTATATGTTTATAATACATGGGATGAGAACACAAACCCTCTGTCCAGGCATAGAAAAAGTGATGACTTACTTATCTAGTTCATATTGCTTTTATAAGTCATTGCTTTTGTGTGTGTGTGTGGAGGGGGTGGTAATTGGAGAAAAGAGTCTCACAGACTTTTCTGCCTTGCTATCTTCAAACCACAATGTTCAGATTTCTGCCTCCTAAGAAGACAGGATTAGAGGCATGAACTACTGGTGCCAGGCTTCAGAAAATTGCTATTATTGTTATTATTATTATCATTTACCTTCCTTTTTGTATTATCCCGTAGTAATACAAAAAATGCCTATGGACAAATATCACACTCATACAGTTTACCAGTAACTGTAAATGACAGAATAAATTCAGCATAAATCATATTTTTCAAAATAATTGTGAAGAAAATTTTGACCTAGTGTTTAATAATCTTATTTAATCCAAAGAATGATAAGCAAAATCTGCCACAATGAAGTTATAAGAGTCAAACTTGAAAAGCAGATGAGAAGGAATTTTTTGCATAATATCAAAATATATTAAATATAAATAATAATTATAATTATTGCTGATTTTTCAGAGGATAGAAAATACAACTAGAAAATGATATTTTTGCATTGCTAAGTAGGCTGGGGAAGCATAACTGAGGGCTTACGGTAGACATTTTCAAATAAACAAAAATGAGGTAATAAGTCATTAGCAGATTACTTTGTAATAATGGTAAATGTTATTCTTCAAGTTGATGGAAAATTGATTGAAACTCATGTAAAAAAATCAAGAAAAAAATGAAAAGAAACAGAAATGATGAACTAGTGGGTAACCCCTTAGAAAAGAGCAAAAGGTATTTTAATAGTTTCAGAATAACACTTCACAGCAAAAAGTAGAACACTGTATTATTTTTATTACACAAGTAAGTTTAAAATATATGACACCATCAGGAATGAGATGCAAATGGAATTTTGCTGTTATAGAATTTTTAGATAAAATTTAGTACTATGGTACTTCACACATGACAGGATAAGAATTTCAAACTGTAATCTCTACAGAAATAACTTACAAAAGAAGTAAGAAGGGATATGATAAAAGAAGATTTAAAATACAGTTCTTTGTATGTAGCTAAACTGGTTGAATTGAGTTTGAAGTTAAGGATAGTGAAAATGAATTCAAAGCTGGGTTTAGCGGAGAGAGACTGGAGAAAATTATTCACCAAATGCTTGATCACAAATTTTCTCTTGTTTGTCTGGAAAATTAATCGCCACTTTTCAATATATTGTGATATCAGCTTACTTGCAAGATATTTACATCTTTTAGTTTTCGTGGATTTTGGAATTAATTGCAGTACCATATTACAAATGAAGACATGTAATACTTCCATTTTTCAAGCAATATTGGTACAAAATGTCAAGAACCAAGATTATATCTGTATTAAGGATTATGAATTATAAGACAAAAACTGCCAGAAGTCTACTTGAAAAATAAAAATCACTTGATGAAATACCTGAAATAAAACAAAGCATCCATTTATAATCTCACTTTTTTTCCCTCTCCTAATAACAGAACCTCTCGCAATGAATGAGAAGGGGCTAGATTTGTAGAAGACCTCAGAAGGATTCTAGATTAAAACTAGGTCTTAAACTTCAGAGGAAATTTATTATTGCTACTTGGCTTCAGATAGTTATTTTGCTGATGTCTTGGAGAATGGCTTAATTTTCAAGCAAGAATAACTGACGAACAAAATGATCTTTCCTGTGGCTTCTCAAGTATCTCAGAGAGATTAGGATGCTCACGCAGAATGAGTCCTAGGTGTAGGAACCATCTTAGAGGCCTAACACTTGAAGTATACATTCAATTGACTTCCTTAAGAACCTCAAAGTTACCTTCCAAGTTGTCTTCTAATCAGTCAGAGTTGTGAAAGCAGCTTATGTCCAAAGCCTACCTGGACCTTGATTTCTCTTTTTTCTCCCTCAGCACTCTCTAGCTGGAGTTTCTACTCAGACTCAACAGTAGTAATAACTGCTGCTGAACCCTTATTTGTAGTAAATTTGACACAGAGGTCAAGTCCAATGCAATAAGTTGCCATAATCCTTTACCACACCCTAGTATCACTCTCCAAGTATGGCCTATATGTGAGCTATTGTCCACATGGTGTCACCTTTGATCAAGAATACTAAAACAAGCAGGAATACTGTAAGAACCTGGCAGGCTTAGCTGCCAAAATTGTTTTTATTTTTGTAAAAAATGCTTACCCTACTTGACCACCAGTGTGTGTTTATGATGACCTGTGTGTGGTCCATCATCGCACTTATTGACTAGACATCGAACGGTGATGTCCACCTGCATGTGGGGTTTACCTTTAAAAGTTCAGCACCACTGAAGGATGGGATTGCTCTCTATCAGTCCGAAGATGCAGAGTAGCCGCTGCATTGCTATTATAATGATTCATATGCTGGGCTCTGAAGGCTCATGCCTGTAATCCTAGCTACTCAGGGAGGCTGAGATCTGAGGACGGCGGTCCAAAGCCGGGCATGGAAGTCCATGAGACTCTTATCTCCAATTAAGCACCAGAAGACCCGAAGTGGCGCTGTGGCTCAAGTGATAGAGTCATAGCCCTAAGCTGCAGAGCTCAGGGACAGGGCCCAGACCCAGAGTTCAAGCCCCATGAGCGACCAAAGATAAGAAAAGAAAAGAGAAAAGAAAAGTACTCCTACCTCGGTTCACTGAGTGCTATTGCTGGAGACTCCAAAGGGCCCCCCACACCCCGAAATGGCTGGGATATTACAAATAGGAGTAGACATTCTCTAATCTGAGAACTCTTTGCCACTAGTACCCAAAGTAGTTAGCTCATCCTCTCAGCTGACTATGTTCCATACACCAAGCCATTTTCTTTGGGAAGGAGAACTTCTGTGATGCCATCTGTCTCTTTCTCTTGCTTATTTCTCTTTTATATTTAATTGGTGTGCTGATGTCATGTTAGCAACTGAGAAACAGCCAATCATCATAGAAATGGGACAACTCTTCTTGCATTGCCCATAGCCCCTCTTGTGTTCTCCCAATTCTTGGCAGTACATGGAGGAAGGGGAGCTGCTTGCACTGAGAGAAATCACAGTAATGGAAGACAATCATTGCAGATTGAAGAGTTCAAGAGATGATGTGCTTGAAAAGGAGTCACTGTTTTTTTATGCTATGAAATGACAAATAGTGAATTTTTAAAAAGGAGGAAGTATAATTACATTTGAGTGTTTCAAAGCGTACAGAAATGTCATGACAATAAAAACACTTTGAGAGAGGCATGGTACCAACAGTCACGGCAGCAGAATGAATGACACAGCTTCATAAGTAACAACTAGCCAACATTAAATAAATATTGTAGGTACAGAAGCAAAAAGGCCTGATTATTTAAAATTAAATGGGTTCCAAAGAGAAGTGCCAATATCTCTGCCTTATGATGAGAGATATGAAATTACCCAGGAATTGTACTTTCAACAATATAGAGGAAAGTAGTTTCTGCATCTAAATAGACAATGATAGTGCTTGAAGACTCTTCATTTGCACTTAGTGGCAATGCATAAGTACATGCATGTCACTTTATTTTCTGTTAAAGACTTTCATCAATAAATTACCATGTCTTGCACAGATATATAAGTTTTATAAATGTTTTGAAACAAACAACTTCAACAACGAATCTACTGAGAATATTTTCCTGGCGTGCTATATATTTTATGAGTGATCTCACTTTTTGGAAAAGGCAAGGGTAGAGAATGTATTACAATTGTGAGAGAATTGTAAACAGCTTATTTTAAGTCTCAGTACTCTATGTTTTATCTTAATTGCACATTACTCTTCACAGCTGGCCAATGAAACCGATATTTATTCATTGCTTGGTAAGAAACAGGAACTCAAAACAATGCTATATCACTAGTAATGAACAGAACCAAATGAAAATTCATATCTCTGTTATTCTATGATTTGTTGGGCAGTTTTTAAGCCAAAACAAGAAGCTTATATCACAAAAATTTGTTCCAATATAACTCAAGACAAGAATATAACAGTAAACATACCTCAGTGATCACCTCTACAATGATATTATCTGTCCTTGTAAGTTGCTAAGAGACTTTTCAAACTTTCTTGACATTCTTTCCTTAAAAAAATCTTTAACAAAATAAAGCAGAATAGAAGAAAAACCAAATCTAATCCCATACGAAAAGAATATAACTACTAATTGTGATTTTAAGCCTTCAGTGAGAAAGTAACTTAAATGGCTTAGTAAACATCCATTTAAAGAGAAGGGTTAATGTGGTTATAGGAAATCTCATTAAAGAACCATTGATCTTAAATGGAGATTGACCAGTTAAATAGAAATGGAAAAGTGTCATCTTGTTTGACGGTCTAGTAGAAAGGAAGATGGCATTTTATTTAAGTGATCTTAGCACCTGCAGGACTAGAATCCTATGGACAGATTTTAAGGTGTGATTGTGAGTGATCTTAATTGGTCAAGAGAATTTATGATAGCTTGCCTTGATTGTAGAAATAAGCAATGTATCTAAAGCAAACTCAATTTCAGTTCTTTCTTTCTATCCTTTTCCCCTTCCTTCCCTATCTCCTCCTCCCATCCTCCCTCATTTATCCTCCTCTTTCCTTTCCTTTTGTTTTTTTTCTGTTTTCTTTTTCCTTTTTCTGGGACTGTGGCTCAAAATCAAGGCTTTTCACTTGCTCAGTCAGCTAGCTAGCTTCCTCAGAGCTAGCGCTTGTATCATTTGATCCACATCTCGGACCCACCTTTCTGATGGCTAATGGGAGATGAAATCTGGAAGACATTTCTGCTTGGGTTTACTTCAAACCCCAGACCTCAGGACTTCACCCTGATGTGTTAATATGTTTTCCTTTACATAACTAGTTGCAATTTCATTGAAAAGCAGAAGTGAGGGAGATCAGGAGAAAGACTCAAAGCTTGAGAAAGATCCAAGAGACTAACCCTGGCTTTGCGATGTAGAGGTCTACATACAATGACTGAGGAAGAAAGATACTTCTAAGAACTAAGAAAATTTCCTCCAGATGACAGCTACTGGAAAAGTAAGTCCTACAATACTGAGACAGTCAACAACCTGAGTGTACTTAAGAGTATTTTTACTGGAGCCCAGCTAGCCAAATGGTTTCTGGCTTTGTGAAATTCAGAGCAGAGGAATCAGTTAAGTGATATGAACAACTAATCTGTGCCATTAGTGGATGACTAAATTTTTGTAATCTGTTAAGGTGTAATAGGGAAAAGTTCACCTTAGCCTCTTTCTCCTATTGGGCCATGAGAAGATTAATGTCAGGATCAAGTCTAGCCCAATTACTGATCCATATACCTATTTCATTTTTTAAACCACAAAGATTCTGGTTTGAGTCTGCACTATTTAAGTTTAGAATAAATGACATTGACTTTGGGATTAGGTGAAACATTGTATATGTGCTTATTTGTTTATCTGAATTACAGAAGGGAAGGGGGAAAACAAAATGATTGAGAGGGGGCAGGAGAAAGAAAAGGGGGACAAAATCATGAGAAAGGGTGTCAAGTTTTGAGAAGTAATGTGCCCATTACCTGACAAATGTAACTGTAATCCCTCTATACATTATTCCAACTATAAAATACAATAAAATTTTGAAAAAGATAAAAAAAGTAAAGGACTGTACCTGATGAGGATCCCTAGAATAGATAAAGAAGGATACAGAATTCAAAGATATTCTGGGCCATGTAATGATATCCTGTCCCGAAAAAATAGTGGGAAGGAAACTTAATGACAGTGAAAATACAGTAAGGAAACTATGAAGGAAGGTAGAAGTAGTAGTCATCTGTTTGTGTGATATGTACCAGTGAGAGTGTGTGTAGTGAGAAGAGAGTAGTTCTGTCCCTGGGGAACAGAAACTTTGATTAAGGGAGAGAGATGAATAGTGTTTGAGTTGGTAGAGTATTAGAATAACAGTGATCCAAGCAAATATTCAAGGAGGAGCTAGAAAGTTATGAATGAAATTTAACTATATTCCAAGCTTTGAAACTATATATAATTTTTGACATTTCATTGCACTTAAGGGAAATTATACTGAGGAAAAACACCACACTTATTAAAAATTAGCCAAAGAAAAAAATAAAAAACAATGAAGACATGTTAAGCTCTGACTAAATATCTCATGATACACCTATACTGTGAAACCACCAAATGTTTATGATGGGATTCTGGATACACTACTTCTGAATGTAGTACCTAGGAATTTCAGGAAACAACAGAAAAGGCAGATCATTCTTGGACTTGCTTCCTCTCTTCTCCTTTAAGGCAGACCATAAAACCAAGCTAACCTTCCCCAGATGTAAGTCATAAAACTCTCATTCCAGAAGGGTCCTCCCAATGTCTGGAAGAAAGGAATGTTCTCATCAGTGAAGTTCAGAAGAATCTGAACAAACAGGTCTGGTTGAGTTCTCTCCTGTGTGTTACTAATAGGTCACACCAGTTTGTCCTTCAGCTATACCACTGTACAGCTGTTCTATAAGACACACAGATCCACATTTCTTTGGGTCTTCATTTCAAAAGGCTTTCCTGTCATGTAGAACACACATGGAAGCGTATCAGTTCATGTGCTTTACTGTTTGTAATCTACAAGGCTTTTGTTTTTGTTTTTTTTTTTTAACAAGGGCCTTAACCACAAACTTTCCAATGATTGATAAAAATATTTTATTGTTATATTATGTTAAATGTCTACCTGAAAGAAGTTAAAAGTATAATAATGTTAATTACCTGGATATCTGGATAATTGTTCTTGTTTTCTTTTTTCATCAGTATTTAAATTTTTATTGCAAATATATGGAAATCAAAAGACTTTTACATAATTAATACACATTACAAACAGTTTTAGAAGTGAATCATGGGAAAATAAAATAGGCTATCTTAGAGGCAAGATATCAGTGTGAGAGGAGAGTGTCAGTGAAGAGGATATAATAGGGTGAGTATGATTGAATAAGTTTGCAAAATTATAAATATGAAGCAATGAAAACTGTTCAAAATGTTAAAGAAGGTGGAAGAGAGAAAAGTAGGAAGTGGAAGAGGTGGAGGAGGTAACTGACGGAGTACATCTTATTTACGTGTGGAAATATAACAGTGAACCTGTTGTACAAATAATCCATGCTAATAAAATTGTTTTCAAAATAAAATAAAATGATTCTTGTACATGTCTCCTTCTACCAAGAATGCCTACAAGTACTAAATGCCACAGAAAATAAACAACAAAAAGAGATGCGTTTTTGACCTGCATTCAGGTTACTATTTATGACTTACCAGAGTAAGAGCAACAAACTATCTGATTATGGAATTGATGAATGAATGCCATTTATGGGAATGCCATGAGAATTAAAGAACTATGTGTGTGATTACCTCAATTAGGACCAAGTAGTTAGTCACAGAGGAAATAATAGGTACCAAGTACAATATTTGGGGGAGAATAACAGTATCCACATTCTAGGAAGCTTGGGTTCAAGTAACTTTTAGAGGGTTCTACAGCATTTTTCAATATTTTCTTCTCAGCAAATGTGGACTGAGGGGTAGCATGCATATTTGACCCTACCATGAGTAATTAAATTTGACAATATACACAACTCCCAATCTCTAGACCTTGATTGGGATTATTTCTGAATATCTGAATGAAGTGATGGAGAAAGCAAACCAATAAATATAATTACAAGAAGCTTGACTCTGAAGTCAAGACATGAGCTTGGTTGGGTTATATAGAAATGAAGGAGGGTGTTTCTTGCACAAAGGAAATTGAATATATTCATTTATTTTTTGCAGAGAAGAAAATGTTAAGAAATTTATCTATGAAAAGAGATAATTGTGAATATGTGAAACAATATTCTTAATTAAATGAAGAATGTGTGGTTTCTAAAGCTTAGGATCATCAAATATTTATCATTTTTCCCCATTGACAAAGAGGTGAAGACAGAGCCCAGCCTTCAGGGGAATATTTCTAGAATATCCCATCTTAAGTAAGTTTCCATTGGAAGCTTTCAGTTCTCTCTCCCTCTCTCTCCCTCCCTCCCTCCCTCCCTCCCTCTCTTTCTCTCTCTCTCTCTCTCTCTCTCTCTCTTTCTCCCCCCCCCACCCGTACTGGGGCTTGAACTCAGATAGGGTCTTACAGGTTCTACCATTTGAATCATATCACTCCTCCAGTTCCCAGTCATCACTTTTGACTAGTTAGTTTGCTATCGCTAGCATTATAATCAGGATCTATTCTCTTTGATACTTTACTAAAGCCTATTTACTCCCCCCCCCCAGAGAGAAAATAAACATACAAAAGTGATTAATTCAATTTATAAAATCAGAGAGGACATTTTCTCACTTGGGCTGTGCCCTACACAAACAACTTATCCAAAAGTTATTGCCAGGTCCCAGGTTGATTTATATAATGAAGCTTCAGAAATTTGCATTCCTATTTTATATAAACACTAGTTAATACAAGGTATGTGTTTGTTCCTTTAGTACTTTAAATTAACATTTTGGACACTTTTAATTTGGAGCATGTGTGAAAGAAGCATTGTAAAGGTATTTTTGGCAGGTGCTTTGGGCAGCTTCACTGAATCTATTCATCGGTACAAGGGAACACTTTTCACTGGTGGCAGGGAAAACTCAAGGCAGAATTCAGTGGGTAAACATCCTGCTTACATAGCCTGGTAAATCATATGATTTATTACTGAACTATTTCACTACCCCCAATCATTTTATGAGATAATTACATTAAAATCATATATACAAGAGAGATGGTCAGTAATATGTGAGGGATGATACAATAATGTAAAATCTTCAAATCAACTACAAATTAATGTAGCCAAATTTCCATCATCATCATCATCTTCTTCATCATCATCACCATCTTACTTTCATGGGGAACAGAAATTTCTCCCAGTGAATACTTTATATTTAGTAACTATTTTTGCTGTACTTCTTTTAGTGAATTCCCCAAAGAAACAGTACCAATAGAATATGTGGATATACATGCACACACATAACAGAGAAAAAGAGACCAAGAGACACACAGAGACAGAGACAGAGACAGAGTAAAAGATTTACTTTAAGGACGTGGCTAATATGATGATGCAGGCTAAAAAGTACAGAACTTAGAAGAAAATTCTAAGTTAAAATCTAAAGAATGTGGACTGCAGAAATCTCACTTGAATAGAGGAAGTCCATTTTTTCTTTCAGTCCTTTTAATAACTAAACAAAGCTTACTTCATGGAAGGCCAAATGCTTTACTCAAAGGTGACCAATTTAAATGCTAATAGCATGCATAACACTTCCACAAAAATATGCAGAATAATATTTGACCACATATTTAAGTAATGTGGCCAAACCAATTTGACATAAAAATTAGCCCTCACAGCCCTCTTTAATTGTGCATGTCAAGTTTAATGCAACTTCAAAATATGAAAGGATAAACATGCCTGAGAGTTAAAGATAGTGAAAAAAATGAGATAATAATCCACATCTTAGTTATTTCTGCTCTGCCAGATAGATAAGACATGTGCAATGTCTGCTGTTCTATCTTTGATTTCGACCCCTAATTTCCCACCCTTTTGAGAATGGGACAGATCATTCAATATTAGTATGTTTGGAAACTAGTTGTTTGTATCCTGTCCCATATTTTTCCTTTATCCTCTCTATTTTCCTCTTCTTTTTCCTGTTTACATTAATGGTCCAAAAGCCTACGTTCTCTACTCTTTGCCTATACTTTGAAGAATTTGTCTTTCAATTGCTTCTCACCAGTGGTTTTGATGAGGTCACATCTGATAACCTTACATGGATAGGATTGGAAGAACTTTAATAATGGCCTAGTGAAGCTGCCTCAGATTCTTATCCATGAACAGAGGAGTATATTGGGTAAAATTTGTTGGTTATTCAATGCAAAAATGCATTCACACATTAATTTTGTTATTTTCAAAGCAATATTTGTTTTGTTACTAAGTTATATAGTTACTAACTGGTTGTGGTGCTTGAATTTGGGGCCTGGGTGCTATCCCTGAGCTCTTTTGTCAGGGCTAGCACTCTACCACGTTGAGCCACAGTTCCATTTCCACTTTTTCAGTGGTTATTTGGGGATTAGAATTTCACAGGGACTTTTCTGCCAAGGCTGGCTTCGAACCATGATCCTCAGGTCTCAGACTAGTGAGTAGCTAAGATTACAGGCCTGAACTTACAGAACATGGCTACTCTGCATTTTTCATGTCATGATTTTCATATAAAATGCTACTAAGAATTTAATTAAATGCAATAGAAGTTTATTCTCATGCACGTTAGAGCTTTGGGCTGACATGGTAGCTATGTTCTGTAAAGTATCCTGCAGGTCAGCATTTTTCTGTCCTGTAGTTTGCATATCTTAAGGTTCCCAGGAGGGCTACCATTTCCTTCCCAAATTCTAAATGGTAGACGAAGAGAAAAACAGAGGAAAATCGTTTTTATTCTTTCAATGATGTTCCACACAGGAAGCAGAAATCATCTGCTTACTTCCTATTGTACAGTACGCAGTGATATCTGGCTTGAAGGGAAATTAGAACCCTCCTGTAGATGGCATTCTGTCAGTTAATAAGTGTGAAAGAGAGGAGGTGAATGATGGAGCAAGCACAGGAATGTTAACTACATATATAAACTTCAGGTAGTAATTACTGAGATATAGCTCTGTGTTTATTGCAAACTATGCAGATGCACATATTTAAAGGAAAAAGTAAATAATCTGACTCAAATCAATATTAATTAAAGTTATAATTGTATCTCTCCTAGTGTGGTAATATAATTAATCTCTGCTGATAACAATTTACTTTGTAATACATATTGCTACATAAGATACATAGTCTGGAACCAAGGTGGGGGAAACAAAAAGAAAACTAACATGCAGTTTCTTGTCTCACTAACGGTTCTTCTAAAATATAGTCAATTCCATTGAAAGTCCATTCAGTAGACTTCTTTCGCTGGAAAAGACAGAAAAGATTATATACATCCTTTAGTTTACTATTATTGTTGTTTTTGTAGTTGTTTTAATAGTTATTATTTAGCACAAGTGAAGACTATATAATTTTTGATTGTTAAAATGTTCTTTCTTTTAATAACTGATAACACTAACTCTAATTCTCCAAAACATTTTATTTGCCATAAAGAAATTAATTCACTTTAATAAGCAAATGAAGATTTTCAGCATTGGTCAAGCATTCTATTAAAAAATGCTACCAACAATTTTTTGTTGTTGTTCCAGTCTTAGTTCTTTGAACTCAGGACTCATGGTGCTTTCCCTGAGAATTTTTTGCTCAAGGCTAGTGTTCTACCACTTGAGCCACAGCTCTACTTTCAACTTTTTGGTGCTTAATTGAAGATAAAAAAGCTACAGAACAAAAATCACATGATTGTCTCAATAGATGCGGAAAAGGCATTTGACAAGATCCAACGCCCCTTTATGTTAAAAGCTCTGGAGAAACTAGGAATCCATGGAACATTCCTCAATATAATAAAGGCTGTGTATGACAAACCTACAGCTAGTATTATACTTAATGGCAAAAAGTTAAAGCCATTCCCTCTAAAATCAGGAACAAGACAAGGATGCCCACTTTTTCCACTCCTCTTTAACATAGTATTAGAATTCCTAGCCAGTGCAGGCAACAATCAGGAAAGCAACTCCTTTCACAATAGCCTCAAAGAAAATAAAGTACCTAGGAATTAGCTTAACTAAGAAAGTAAAGGACCTTTTTGATGAAAACTTTAAAACCCTGAAAAAGGAAATTAAAGCAGAACTAAGGAAATGGAAAAACCTCCCATGCTCCTGGATTGGAAGAATCAACATCGTGAAAATGACAATCTTGCCAAGGGCTATCTACAAATTCAATGCAATACCCATCAATATCCCAATGTCATTCTTCAAAGAACTAGAAGAGGCAATCCAAAATTTCATATGGAATAATAAAAGACCCCGTATAGCAAAAACACTTCTTAGCAGAAAGAACAGCACAGGAGGAATTTCAATAGCAAACTTTAGACTCTATTACAGAGCTATAATTATCAAAACAGCTTGGTACTTGCACAAGAACAGGCCTGAAGACCAATGGAACCAAACTGAGGACCCAGATATTAAACCACAGGCCTATGGCCACCTAATCTTTGACAAGGGAGCCAAAAAAATAGAATGGAAGAAAGATAGCCTCTTCAACAAGTTGTGCTGGCAGAACTGGTTAAGCACCTGCAGAAAACTAAAGTTGGACCCTTCTTTGTCACCCTGCACTAGAATTAAATCCAAATGGATCAAAGACCTGGAGGTAAAAGGTGACACACTGAAAACTTTACAAGAAGGAATAGGAGATACACTAGGCCTCCTTGCACAGGTCGAAACTTTCTTAATAAGGACCAAGAATCACAACAAATCAGAGAAAAGCTGGATAAGTGGGACTGCATTAAACTGCAGAGCTTTTATATGGCAAAGGACATAGCTAGTAAATTAATTAGGAAGCTTTCAGAGTGGGAGAAGATCTTCACCAACCATACAACAAAGGCCTCATATCTAAAATATATCAACAGCTCAAAAAATTGAATCACTCCAAAACTAATCTCCAAAGTAACAACCATCCCATTAAAAAATGGGCCAAAGACTTAAAGAGAGTCTTCTCTGAAGAAGAAACAAAAATGGCCTATAGACACATGAAGAAATGCTCAACATCTCTGGTCATAAAAGAAATGTAAATCAGAACAACGCTAAGATTCCACCTCACTCCAGTTAGAATGGCCAGGATCAGGAAAACTAATAACAGATGCTGGAGGGGATGTGGCCAGGAGGGATCACTACTATGCTGTTGGTGGGAGTGCAAACTAGTTCAACCACTATGGAAAGCAGTATGGCAGTGCCTCAAAAGGCTAAATGTAGAGTTCCCCTATGATCCTGCAATTCCACTACTTGGCATTTACCCAACCATCGAGAAACTAGGGCATACTAAATTCACTAGCACAATAATGTTCATTGCAGCATTATTCACCACAGCAAATATGGAACCAACCTAGATGTCCCTCAGTTGATGAGAGGATCAACAAGTTGTGATATTTGTACACAATGGAATTCTATGCTGCTGTCAGAAAAAATGACATCGCCCCATTTGTTAGAAAATGGAAAGACTTAGAAAAAAATTATATTAAGTGAAGTAAGCCAGACTCAAAGGAACTTAGGCTCAATGGTTTCCCTCATTCGTCATAATCAGTAGAAACCTTGGGCTCTCCTAGCAGAGATTTGCAATAGAGCAAACCCTTGATACATAAGGCCATTTAGTATGAAGCTAATTGAAAGGACCTCCAGGATATTGAAACAAAAGCCATATAATGAATGATTGTTGTTCTTAATGCACTATGTTATCTCTCATCTCTTTTGCTGTCCCTTGGTTATCTCATATTGTTACAGTACCTCACTTTGTTATGTGATATATTGGATATACTTGTATTTGGTTATTTGAAATTGGATAGGGAAGGGGAGAAAACCAAGATGAGGAGGTGAGGGAGAGGGTAATGGGGACCAAGACATGTGAAAGGGTATCAATGTATGTGAATTAATGCACCTTCTATCTGGCAAATATCATGTAACCCTTTTATTAATTACAATAAAAAATATTTTTAAAAAAGTGTTACAGAATTTTCTGCCTAGGCTCAAATCTCAAGCTTCCTGAGTATCTAGGATTATGGGTATTAGTCAATGGTGCTTGGTTAGTAGAATTCTTAAGACAATTGATGTGATAATTTTATGTCACTACTTAATAGAATATATATTTTTAAATTTGATTGGATATTCTCTGTGTCAAACTCACCTGTTAAACATCTTTCCACAAAATTTCAAAGTTCTATCCATATTAATAACCAGGAATTATTAAATTCAGACAAAATTGATAACACATTCCTTTCAACAATGTTACTTGACATTCATTGAATTCTTACAAATATTTTACATAAATTACTAAATTCTTACAGGATGTTTTACTTTCTCATTATAATAATTGCAATTTGCAGAGAAGTTTCACAGAGGTGAAATGATTTTTCATAGTCACAACCAAGTTCTAACCAGAGTCCTAGGACAGGGGCCTCATTCTAGCAATTCAAACATGTCAGCTGCAGCAATTCACCTGAGAAACTAATTAAAAGATTGAATAGTGGTGAAAGGATGAGGAAATAGATCTATTACCAAGAGGTTATATGACTAAGGAGAATAAATATTTCAGCCCATCTTTGAAATACTAGCATGATCTATAATAGTGCTTTATGACTCCATCATGCCTCTACTTCTGGATTTTCTTCTAGTTAATTGGAAATAAGCCTCATAGATTTGTAGGCAAGGGAAATTTGAATGTTAATTATTCAATCTCAGTCTCCTCAATATCTAGAATTGTAGCCATAATCCACCAATGCATGGGTGAATATTATCAGCCATGTATTTTTCAATTGCCATCTATTTTAGGCAAAGGCTTTTTTTTTTCAAAGCTGTAATGGACTTCTTTTGTTTATTAAATAATCTTGAGAAGTTACCATTTGTAAGAAACTAGTTTAGAGGCTTGGAATAAAGAAATAAAAAAGAAAATTCAGTCTACTAACTTCATGATTCTTTCAGTTTTATAGGTTATATAGTTATTTAGTTATATAGGTTAAATTCATTGTTTTATTTCATTAAATTCTGAGTGAGCAAACAATTTCTTTCTGTAAGGTGTAAATTTGCATAAACCATTTTATTAATTCTAGATAAATGACTAAATACCTGTAATGTCTAAAACCATTTATTTAGCAAATATTGGTTAAATATCAGTCTTTAACTGGTGGAACATAGACTAAAAGTTATCAGAAGAATGTAAAGTACTGTTTTATGTTTTTTTTTAGGGGAGAGGGTACTTTTTTACTTTGGAGGACAGGCAATACTGTGCTTTAACTCAGGACCTATAGCTTCTGACACTCTACCACTTGGGCCACACTTCCACACTAATCTTTTGGAATGTCTTGAGAATTAAATATAACTTTTCTGTCCAAGTTAGCCTTGAACTGCAAGCTTCCATATCTCAGACTCCTGAGTAGCTAAGAATACTGGCATGAGCCACCCACAGTATCTTAAAATATTACTTTGGTCATTAGAAATAACTATTCTCACACTTAATAAAATATATTTTTAAAATGCTAACAAATATAATCTAGAACTTAATTGTATTTTAAAGTTTTCATGTCTTCTTTATAAACAAATGCAGAAAATCCTTTTAGCTAATATTGTGATTTTTCTCCAAGTAGGCCTTTGATTATGAGAAAGGAAAGCAAAAACCAATGCACCGTATATGCAAAAATCTTATAGCTAGGGCATAAACGTTAAGTGAATTTATAGGAACTCAACTCACAGATTGTAAAACTTACACACAGGAAGCTTAAGACTCTAAAGTCAACAAGTGGAGTGTTATACTAGCATATTATTTTAAACAAATTTAAGTCATTTTATTTATTTTATAGCAAATAACTTCTGTTTTTATATTTTTACTAAACTTAATCTTATGCTGATATGTAAAAACAAAACTGCATCTATTAGTGGGGTGATGGTGCATCATATATATTGCATAATACTTAGGTTAAATATATCTATCTTCTCAAACATTACTTTTGGTGAATTCTAAACACTTCCTTCTAGCTTCTTGAAATATATAGTTTATTACTGTTACATGTAGTCATCCAGTGGTGAACTTATGAATTACAAAACAACTTACAATCATATAAAAATGTTCACTGAATATGCTGAAAATCAATATGACTTGTAACACTGAATTTTCACAAATATATTTAAGTAATGCAGATAGTATGAGAAGAAATTACACTGAGTTATATAAACATATCAATGGATAGTATATTTTTTCCTTTTATTTTGCTAGTAAGTGTAGAATTTCTCAACAACGGTTATATAGTGCCTTTGGAAAATAATAGTATATAATTATTTCAGGTAGTTATGGTAATAAATTTAAAATCTTTATTATTTTTTGTGCCAGTACTAGAATTTGTTCTCAGGGTCTCAGGCTTTCACCTGACTTTTTCTCTCAAGGTTAGTGCTCTAGCACTTGGATCACATCTCCACTTCCAGTTTTTAGGTGGTTAATTGGAGATGAGTCTCATGGACTTTCTTTCCCTGGATGGCTTCAAACAGTAATCCTCTGATATTTGTTTACTGAGTAGCTAAGATTACAGGACTGAACCACCAGCATCCAGATCCCTGTAATTTGTATAGCTGAAATTTATTTGATAAATATCTTTGAAATATGAATCTTCAAGGTAACTAAGTCTAGCATATTTACCAGGCAGAACTGCAGCCAAAAAATGTGCTTGGCAGAGGACTTCACTGTACTGTTCATCTCATGAAGCCTCTTCTAAAGATGAGTTTTCAATAATTTTATGGATCAAATTTGAAGGAGAAGTAGAAATGGGCTAAGAGGAATAACACGAAAGTAGAAATCAATGTAATATAAACCTCAGGATATGTACTGTTAGTCTACCAAAAAATCATTGTCAATTAATGTGTATCTCCTCTTCCCCCCACCCACCACACTTTGAATCATCTTACCTGAGCAAGATTCAGTAAGTTGAATAACTATCAACATTGATCTTAGCTATGATTGAGTGAACTTGAAAAATAAAAAAAAAAAAACGTCAGCAGCTGAAAATTTGTAGTTATTTTAAGACCTAATAACCAAGAAGAAATTTAAGCAATGAATAATCTTATGTCTTACTGAAAAGAGATTCTATGTTTTGAATGTTTGTGTCCTTCCAAAAAAAATGTTAAAATTCGAATTCCAAAGTTGATGGACATTAGGGAAGAAGCTCTTTGGGCAGTGATTAAGTCATGGGTAATTTAGTGCCTTTACAAAGTAAGATTCAGAAAGCTATTCTGTTCTTCCTACTGTGAGGGACTCCTGAAGGAAGGGCTATAGAAACCAGGGCCTTAAGAGATTCTGATTCTGCTATTGCCTTGGTCCTGTGTTTCTCAGCTTTCAAAATTGTGAGAAATGTTTTTGTCAGTTTCAAGATATTTTCTTGTATCAATACGAATGGATTAAGACAGGAAGAAAGAAAGAGGAAAAATAAACCTTTATATTTCTTGTAGTACTGGGGTTTTAACTCATGATCTTGAACTTATAGGTGTATATTCTATCACTTGAAACATGCCCTAATTGCATTTGTTATATTTCACATAGATTCTAATGTTTTAGTCCAAGGTTGAAGTGCCATTTTTTTTTTTTTGCCAAGATTGGGTCACAGTGTGAACCACCATATCTGCCTATGCTAGTCTAGGACTACAATCTTCCTGATCTCCGTAGCCGTGAGTTGCTACAATTATATATGTCACCATGCCCAGTCAATTTCTTTCTTTTATCCATCAATCTGTCACATCCATACATAAAGAAAAACATTTGAAAGTCTATAATCATTCAAAAGGTAATCATTTCAACTGAGTGCTGCTGCCTCAGATCTGATCAGCTAGAAAGCTACTCGGGAATGACATGAGATAGGGTGTCAATGTTTGTGAAGTAATGCACCTTCTATCTGGTGAATATAATGTAACCCTTCTATTAATTACAATAAAAATATATGAAAAAAGATGCACTGAAAAACTGACTTAGGGAATTAAAACCCATTTGTGCAACTATTTAAAAATAATTAAAAGTTATTAAGGTGAAAAAAAGAGAAAGCTACTCAAGAAGCTGAGATCTGAGGGTCAAAATTCAAATGTAGGCCAGGCAGCAAAGCCCTTGTGACTGATCTCCAATTAACTACCAAAAAAAAAAAATCAAATCAGGGCAGAGAGTTTGGCCTAGTGGTAGAGTGCTTGCCTAGCATGCACAAAGACCTGGGTTCAATTCTTCAATACCACATACATAGAAAAAAAAGCCAGAAGTGGTGCTGAGGCTCAAGTGGTAGAGCTCTAGCCTTGAGAAAGTCCAAGGACAGTGCTCAGGCCCTGAGCTCAAGCCCAGGAGTGGTTAAAAAAAAATTCACTTGAGCTGTGGCTCAAGTGGTAAAAGTATCTAGCCTTGAGCAAAAAAGTGTTCAGGGACAGCACCTAGGCCAGTAGTTTAAGTTGTAGGACTGGGAAAGAAAAGCAATCAAGCAAGCAAGAAAGAAAAAAGGAAAGAAAGAAAAAGAAAGAAAGAAAGGAAGAAAGACAGAAAGAAAGACAGAAAGAAAGACAGAAAGAAAGAAAGAAAGAAAGAAAGAAAGAAAGAAAGAAAGAAAGAAAGAAGGAAAGAAAGAAAGGTGGGGAGGGAGGAAAGGAGGGAGGGTGGGAGGGAGAGAAGGGAAGGAAAGGAAAGGTAAAGAAAGGGAAGGGAAGGGACAGGAGGATAGAAAGGAAGAAAGAAAGAAAAGAAAGACTACTTCAAAAAAATGATAGATGATATAGCATGGTGGCTCACACCTAATTCTAGCTACTCAGGAGACTGAGATCTGAGGATTGAGGCTCAAAGCCAGCCCAGGCACAAAAGACCATGACACTCATCTCCAATTAACTACCAGAAAACCAGAAGTGGTGCTGTGTCTCAAGGGTAGGGTGGTAGCCTTGAGCTGAAGAACTCAGGGACAGCCTACCAAGCCCAGAATTCAAGCACTATGACTAACAAAACAAAAAATGAAAAAGAAAATATGATTATTTTTAGTAATTACTACAATGAAAACTATTACCACAGTCTTGAGGTGTTCATTTAGTATTCCATATTTTTAATATTTATATTCTAAGTCAGCATTTATTTGAAATTTGAGATTTCATTGTGAAATTACATAAGTAGTCTTTGAACAAGTTTACTCTCTCCTTTGGCAGACAAAGACATAGCTAATTATTTTCTGAATCGGACTCCAATAGACAAGCAATTAAGGGCAAAAGTGGATGGCTGAATCAAATCTAAAAGTTTCTGCACATCAAAAGAAATAATTATTACCATAGCAAAGATAGGGAACCAACCCAGATTTCTGTCAGTAGATGATTGGATCAAGATGTGGGAGGGGATGTAGGGAGGGAAATTGGGACAAAAACATGAGAAGGGGTATCAATGTGTGAGAAGTAATGCACCCCCTATCTAGGAATATAACTGAAACCCTTCTATATATTATAATAAAAAAGAAATAATTAAAAAATCAAGGGACAACCCACAGATTGAAAGCAATTCTTTACCAACTATCTAATGGATTATATTCTGACTAATATCCAGGGCTGGAAAAACTAAACATCAAAGAAGAAATAATCAATTGGTAAATTGGACAGCAAATGAATTGGACAGTTATGAGAAGAGATACAAGTGGTTCATAACTTTTAATGTATTTTCATAAATTTAACTTCACAAAATATACATTGAACTCATTCTAAGTAGTTGATCAAATTAACCCCAATAATTCAAAAACTGACCACTAGAGATTGCTTATCTAATCTGTAGGCCATTGAATATTTTTCCTTTGCTTAATAACAGTAGCAATTTATCTTTACAACTTTTCTATGTAAAAGTTTAAAAGAAAAATGCAGGGAGTCTTTTAATTTAATTTTATTTTATTGTCAAGGGTTACAATTACATACCTAAGATAACGAGTACATTGCTAAACATTATTACCTCCTCCCTCATTTAATTAATTTTCCTAGGATGATATGAGATTTGGAAGAGAACCAAAGAGATGCAAGCTTAATTTCAACAAGCAAAGCAATCAAGAAAGCACAAACCCAAAACAAAGCAACAGAAACACATTTTGTTAAATAGTAAGACTGGGAAAGATAGAAGAAGGTAATATAAGTCCCTGATAAAATTAAAATATATTTTAAGTGGTAGTTAAAGATTTAGATATTTAGAAACAAATTCATTTAGGGTTCTTGTAAAATATTTTACAGAAAATTAGAAATATATTTATATAGCAAAGAGGCCTGTAAAGCACTGAAAGGCATCACCATACTCACAAAAGCAACAGGAGAGTTCAGTATGTTAATGATATGAATGGAAATAAAGTATAAGAAACTGGTGTTTTTGTAACTAAACTTCCACCTTTCTGTGATCCTATAGTCACGCATGATACTTACCTCAGCCTTCAGGCTTCAACTTATGAAGGAGGAGGTGGGCAGTGTTTTTCATTCCCTAGACCATCTTGCCATCTAGTGACCGTTATTGGTAACTACCACCCATAGGACTTGTAAGTGAAATAAATTTGCAATAAATTTTAATCCATCTTTACTTGCCCTAAAATCTTTATAGAGTTACTATGATGAGCTGGAATCTAGAGATAAAGTTATAAATATAATCAATATTGTTAGTAAAACTCTAATGAGGAAAGCATTACTTACACAATTATGTTAGACGCCAAGATAACTTGTCAAGCACTCTCTACAATACAAATTCATCCTGTTCATAAAAAGCCTATGCAGAGCCCTGAGCTGGTGGCTCACACCTGTAATCCTAGCCTCTTCAAGAGACTGGATCTGAGAGTCAGGGTTCAAAATCTGTCTGGGCAGACATAAGACTATTATCTCCAATTAATTACCAAAAACCTGGAGATTGAGCTGTGATAGAGATTGAATCTTGAGGGAAAAAGCTCAGTGATAGACAGCATTCAGACCCTGAGTTCAAACCCTAGGAATGGCATTTACAAAACAAGCAAAAAAAAAAACCCTATGAGATTAACTGAGCATTAGTGGCTCATGCCTGTCATCTCATCCATGTGAATTGCTGAAGCTGTGAAGTTAGGTCTAGGTCAGCCTGAGAAAAAGTGCTCACAAGACCCCCCAACTCAATAGAAAAAACTTGGTGCAGTGGTATGCATTGTCATCCAAGCTATGCAAGAAATATAAGTAGGGCATCATCCAAGTTAATCTGGGCACAAAACAAATTCATATCTCAAAAATAATTAATGCAAAGGGACTGGAGGTATGGCTTAAATGGTAGGGTGCCTGTCTAGCAAGAACAAAGCCTAGAGTTCACATTCTTTTTTTTTTTTTTTTTTTGCCAGTCCTGGGCTTGAGCTCAGGGCCTGAGCACTGTCCTTGGACTTTCTCAAGGCTAGAGCTCTATCACTTGAGCCTTAGCACCACTTCTGGCTTTTTTCTATGTATGTGGTACCAAGGAATTGAACCCGGGTCTTCGTGCATGCTAGGCAAGCACTTTAACCACTAGGCCAAACTCCCAGCCCAGGAGTTCACATTCTTTATTGAACAACAATAACAAAGGCAAAAGCCAATAATATTATTCTATTTTACAGTTATGAAAACTAAAACCTCATACAGGGAAACAAAAACATAAACCTCACAGTTTTGTTTTAATGTTTTTTATTGTAATTAATTGAAGGGTTACAGTTATATTCGCCAGACAGATGTATTACTTCACACACATTGATACCCCATCTCATGTTTTTGTTCCCATCTCCCTCCCCCCTACCATTCCCCTCATCTTACAGGTGTGGCCTGTAACAATTCATTTCCATGCTGATTTACATTTAATGTGGCACTACATATTCAATGTAATGTTCTTGAGAATTGCTATAGAAAAAATTAAGTTACTGATAAATCTGCTTAAATACCACACAATTATGTCACGTTCATATCCTGACAAAGCTAGCCGTATTATATAGTAAGAGAAACTACACAGGAGAATTAGGAGATTTATCACCAAAACAGAGAGGAAGAGCTAGTGTTCCTATGAGCTTGGGAACAAGATATTCTGAAAATTTAAATGAATAATTCTTCAGTGTTACAAAAAAAAAAGCATGAGGCCCAGAGTTTGGCCTAGTGGTATGAGTGTTTGCTTCACATGCATGAAGACCTGGGTTCAATTCCTCAGTATCACATACGTAGAAAAAAAGCCAGAAGTGGTGCTGTGGCTCAAATGGTAGAGCTCTAGCCTTGAGAAAGCCCAAGGAGAGTGTTCTAGCTCTGAGTTCAAGGTCCAGGACTAACTATGGTGGGGGGAGGGGGAGGAGGAATGACTATGTTAGTAACCAGTACTAACCTGTGATGTGGGTTTAGGGCTCTTAGAAGGCTAAGATGAATGTGAAATCTTGTCTTTAAATACAAATGTAAAGTTTTGACCTGTGTGATCAAAACTGCTTTCAATGTTTAGGCATCTGAAAAGCTCAACTCCACAGGGCAATGATGTGTTATCAGAAAGGCATGAGCTAAACCTCATGTTACTGAGAATTTAAGCAACTTAATTCCAAAATAATTCAGTCTAAACAGGAAGCATGATGGAAATGGTCTATTAAAGAGAGATTCCTACAAGACAGCAGAGACTCAAGAGCAAGGCTCTTGAGCGTTAAACCCTTTGTCTGTTAAGGAGTTAAGGATCAGGAAGAAGTATAGGCTAGCTTTCATTTGGCAGAAACTCTTTTGTACACAGTGATGGACGGTGTAACTTATGGAACAAACATGCATCTGCATATGTTCAGATTTATTGCAGTGCTATGTACAGACTCCCTTTAGAGACTGGGTAATCTGAAATTGAGATTGCTCAAGCACTATCAAGAGCCAGACAGTGCAGAAGGCTTATTTGTTTATTTTTGTCTCCTGTGTATTGGAAAGGGCCTCTGCTTATCAGAGGAAGCCCCTAGTTATCAGGAGCAAGTTTGGGATCTTAAGGTGTTTGTTACATAAGAGTGGGTTTTGTGGACTTCGCTATGGAAGTCAGAGGTCCTAATGTTGTCCTGGCAATTAGGAACTCTATGTCATGTGTTTGCAAAAACAAAGTTTCTCATAGTGTTTAACTTTACAGAAGAAAGATTTCCCCGTCTATGAGAGTTAAAAACCGAGTTGTGTTTTTACTGTTTTCCATGTTGGGAGAGGACTTTATCATCTTACAGAAAGAAGTTTTTATGTTACTGACATTTCTTACCTGAACCATTTTCCCTAAATCTTTAGTATATTTCAATTTTTTGGCTTTTTTTAAAGGTGATATTAAAAAATACAGCCATTAGGTTGAACGTTTTAAAAAGCTGTACCTGCTACAAAAATAAAATTTTACAACAGGATTTTTAATGCTATTTCCCTATCCTGTATATATTCCATTCTAAGACAGCAGATAGAATCCAACAGGCGCATGACTACAAGACTGGCTACCCTCGAGTTTGCCCATTCCCGGACTATAAGAACACATCCATGCCTGATCCCCACAGCAGAAGAGATTCACGGTTCCAGGGCGGGATTAGAAACCCCAGGGCGGATCTAAACCCACCCAAGCTGCAGAGTCCCAGTGAAGTGTTCGTTCGCGCACGCGCAGTGGTGCGAGGCCTTTGGTCCAGGTGAGCGAGTTTTCAGATCCCTCCTCCCCACCCCCACCCCCCCACAAGTAATCTTCGCGCCTTTTGAGGCTACTTTTTCTTTTCAAAGAAATGAGTGCTTTGGAGCACCTTTCTGAAACCTGAATCACGATGATTCTCTTAACCTACGCTCGCAGACAGGTACCGCGCGTCTCCCGCCGCCAGCATACGACGGACTTGAGAGTACCGCGCCTCTCATTCTCGCGCGAGGATCGCAACTCTCGCGGTGTTTGTTTATTTCCCCCAGAATCCTCCGCGCGAGGCGGAATTCTTCCCGCGCCGCCGCAGTGGGAGGGTGTGGTCTTGGCCCCGGTTCCTCCCGTAACTTTCTCTCTCTCTCTCTCTTTTTTCCGCCCCCTGTGGCTTTTGTTTTTATTTATTTAATTTTATGCCTTTCGGTTGAAAGATGGCGGCCCCCGAGCAGCCGCTGCCTGTCTCGAGAGGATGTCTGAGTTCGTCTTCGCTATCTCCCTGCCGGGGTGACCGAACCCTTCTGGTCAGACACCTGCCTGCCGAGCTGACCACCGAGGAGAAGGAGGACTTGCTCAAGTATTTCGGGGCGCAGTCGGTGCGGGTCCTGTCGGATAAGGGCCGACTGGTAAGGGCGCGGAGCCATCGGGAGCGGCGGGGTGGGGGGGTTGACACGGAGGCCGGCGCTTGGAGTCCGGGATGGGTGGGGTGCGGGGTGGGAGAGGCCTGGGGAGGCCCCGGCTGTGCTCTTTAATATGCAAATGAGAACAAACAAGCCCCCTCCCCGAAGAAAAACAAAGCCTGGGTATAATCTCACCACCGCGCTGCGTGGAGTCGAGCACGGCTAGAGTGGAAAGTTACCCGTGGATATAGAGTCTTTGGGTCGTGAGGCTTGACCTGAGGGCCTGGACGCCGTCCCTGAGCCTCAGTGCTCAAGGCTAGGACCCTACCACTTGGAACCACGACACCACTTTGGAATTTTTTGAGTGGTTCATTGGAGTGAAGAGTTTCCTAAGCGACTTTCCTTGTCCCAGCTGGCTTCAAACCGCCATCCTGAGATTTCAGCCTCGGGGGTGGTTAGGATTACAGGCGTGAGCCACCAGTGCCTGGCTGTATAAGTCTGTTTTTAAACCTGTCCTGGTAATCTCCCATCCCTTTTTTTTTTTTTTTTTTTTTTTTTTTTGAGTTTGGGGGATGTTTGTATTAGGTTCAGAGTACTCTTACAAGTATATCCTAGTGGACTTTTGTTTTTGTTTTTATAGTTTTGTTTTTTTGATCCTGGGTTCATTTAGAAACCGGTTTAAAATAGAGATCAAAACGAAGAATCCAGGCACCAGTGGCACAGGTCTGTGATCCTAGCTGCTCAGAAGGTTGAGATCTGAGGATTGCAGTTGGAAACCAGTGTGGGCAGGAAAGTCTGTGAGCCATTGATTTCCAGTTAAACAACAAAAATCTGAAAGGGGAGCTATGGTTTCCTAGTCTTGACACAAAAGTCCTAGAGTACAGGCCCTGAGTTCAAACCCAGGTTTGGCACTGAAAAATAAAAAGAGAAAGAGAAGGAAATTGCGGTAATTGAAGATGGGATTACTCTAGAGCTGAGATTTATTTTTCAAATTTGAGGAGTAGAGTCCATCTTCCTAACGATTTCCAGACAAGTGTTTAGGGAACAATATATCTAACAGATAAAAAGGTTGCACTTTTAGGGATATACTTTTTTCAAAAAAAATTTTTTAATGCCCGAATTTGGTGTGGTTTTTGGCAAGATGATCTGTGCTGGGTCCAAGTCAATCGTTTTAAAATCTGCTAAGAGATTCTAATATGCAGCCAATTTACAAGACCAGTGTTGATTAGTTTATCATATACATCATCTCTGATTGGTTTATTTGGCCATCTCAAAATTAGATGATTGTGTGATATATGTTCTCAA
Organism: Megascapheus bottae; assembly: GCF_031878675.1. NCBI lineage: Eukaryota > Metazoa > Chordata > Mammalia > Rodentia > Geomyidae > Megascapheus > Megascapheus bottae. Next base: position 14,866,436 of record NC_143514.1, read on the forward strand.
GCATTTTTTATAAATACTGATAGGAAGTTTTCAGTAATAGATTTTTTTCCTCATGACTTTAAAATGTCCGTAATTTACATGTAAATATAGACTTCAGGTGAAACTAATTACAAAAATAAAACTCAAAAGAAACACACCTTGAGTGATTTCAACTTTGCCTTTGAGGACAAAAAAGTTTAAGATCATTAAGTGTCTTATTGGAGCTTCTTTATATATGGATGTTTTAAAATTGACCTTCTAGATAGTAGAGGTTTTCAAATTGCTGATGACTTGAACTATTTGAATATGTAGAACATAATAGCTTCTGGCAAAATGTCAACATTTTTTTATTTTATGAGAAACAAAGATTATATTGGAAGTAATTTGTACTTTAACTCTATTACAGAAGCATACTGCTTTTGCTACTTTCCCTAATGAAAAGGCAGCTGTAAAGGTATGTTTTTTTTTTTTTTTAAACTAGTACAATCATGAACAGTTTCTTAACAAATCTTAGTGCAAAACTGTTATTCTTAAACTGTATTTTTTTTTAAACAAAATCTTTTATATTCAAAAGAATTTGCCCAGCAGGCTACATTCAACTGGTTTGTCCGATGGCAGAGCTTGTTCAGTGTTTGGATATAAGAATAATTGATTAGCTATGAAGCAAATTAAAATTAGCTGCACATATAATTTAACATGTCAAGTTGTTAAGGACAAAAAATGGATAATTATCTGTAATAGTTACAAGTTAAGATATTTTAGATGTTTTTGTTTTGTTTTTTGGCACTGAGGATTATATTAGGGCATGCAGGGAAATTTTTCATAACTTGCGTTCAAAATGCCTCAGCCTTTTTTGTTTTTATTGTCTTTTTAGACAGAATCTCCTTACCACTGCCTTGAACCTACTACTTTCCAGTGGTTGGGATTACAGATGTGAGTCACTATATAGCTGGCTGTTTTTAAGTATTAAAATATGTATGTCCAAGAAATCCTTTCCAATGGGGTGACTGAATTAGACTTCTGTTTACCTGGATTTTTAGAAGAAAATGTGAAAAGATTGTCCTGTGTTTATGGACAAGTAAAGCTACCAGATATGGGGGGGGGGGGGAGTTGTAAATAGGGAAGAAGCTAAGGATTGAAATGGAAATAGGATTTGAAAAATGTGGAGAAGTGTATTCAGTTTTTGTTTGGTAAGTGTTTAAAAGGCATTTGATACTTTTGAACTGTCTAAAAATATAATCAGACATGAAAATTATCTGGTTAAATTTATATCATGGAGTGGATGTAGAAAAATACTACAGGAGGGGCTGGGAATTTGGCCTAATGGTAGAGTGCTTGCCTAGCATGCACAAAGACCCGGGTTTGATTCCTTGGAACATGTAGAAAAAAAGCTGGAAATGGTGCTGAGGCTCAAATGGTAGAGTGCTGACCTGGATGAAAACCCAAGGACAATGCTCAGGCCTTGAGCTCAAACCCCAGGACTGGCAAAAAAAAAAAAAAAAAAAAAGAAAGAAAAAAAAAAAGTACTAGAGCAAGAAAACAAAATACAAAGCTGACTTTAAGACCAAGGCAGAAATAATTCCCTAAAAAATGTACTTAGAAGACAAGAGAAATGTGTGTACATATACACACACATGTATATGGATGTATATGTGTATATATGAATATATATATATATATACATACATGGAGATTATGTAGGTAGAATTAGGAGTGAGGAACATTTGGATATATTAGCTTTCATAAGAAGCTCTTATGTAATCTGTTAACTTTTGAGAAATAATTTCGATTGCTTCCAAGAAGTATTTAATAACAGTAAAACATAAACATTGTTCTTGAGATTTGATCAAGGTAGTGCTTTGCCACTTGAGCCATAGCTCTCCTTCTGAACCTTGATTAATTGGAGTAAGAGTACTGAGGAGTTTTCTGCCTGGAATTCAAACTGGATCATCAGATCTATGTCTATTGAGTACCTAGGAGTCACCCGTAGACAGCTGTGCTGCTTATTTTTGAGATAGGGTTTTTTTTCATTTATTGTCTAGGTTGCCCTGGATCATAGTTTTACAGTTTTACCTTACCCACTGTAGTAAATATGATAGGTAAAAACCATTACACAGCTGTTGATTGAGACGAATTCCTCCTGCCTTTGATGGATTAGAACATACATTCTTTTGATATCTGTATATGTTGTAGCTGGGATTATAGGCATACTGAACATTTAAAAATACTGTTCTAGAGCTGAGTCACAGTCAATAATGGAATTAATTCTTCAAAGGAAGATGAGCCAGGAGAAAAGACTAGGTAGCAGTTAAAGAAAAAAAGAAAGAGAACTAGAAAAGAATGTGTATTATGGATGTAAAAAGAAGAGAAGACTTCCTGTGATGAAACGTAAGATTGAAACAATGGTGATGTCTCAAATTCTCATCAATAACAAGGAGGGATACCTTAATTTTTTTGTATAGATTGAAGGTTCTAAATTTGAAATGCTCCAAAATCTAAAATTGTGATCTTTGGCATGTTTCTACAAGTGTCAAATATCAGCAAATACCACACTGGAACAGTCAAAGTGAAAGCACAATAAAAATAGATTATCTTCAACTGTGTATAAACTTATATAAGAAATGCATGTATATTGTTTAGATTTAACTATTATGTTCTAGGCACCTCATTTATGTATAAATATTCCATTATCTGAAAAAAAATCCAAAATCTGAATTCTGTTCCCAGACATTACACATATGAGATATTGTAGATCCCTGTGTTGAGTCATAATTAATCAGGTGGTATTTATCAACAAAAGATAATAGCCCATGCATAGTTCATAAATGAAAATGTTTCATATGTTATAACTTTTTATGTATTTGAAAAATAATAGTGTGTGTGTATATATATATACACATGAACAAAATACATGTGTGCAGAAAAACGTGATATAGATGTTTGATATGTATTTGTTGTATGTCTACATTTAAAATGAGATTCTGTAAAAATACAAAATAACAATAGGTGTAAGTAATAAATAAAATAATATATTAAAATGAATTATAATTTAGAGTTTATCAACAGCTAACGGTCTTTGGAAAGACTCTAACTCCTGGAACAATCATCTGTGGCCAGGGGTGAAATATAGCACTGTAAGAGTAAGGAAATAGTTTTCATCCCTTCCCTTTCCTATTTCAAATAAACAAATAAGCGTGCATGCAATATACCAGGTAACCAAGTCAGATACAGTAACAATATGATTGGGAGGGGTTGGGGGCAGGGAAATGGAGACAAAAATCATAAGACAGGGTATCAATATGTGAAAAGTAATGCACCTACTATCTGACGAATGTAACTGTGACCCTTCTATACATTACCTCAAAAAAAAAAAAAAAAAGAATAAGGAAATAGTCAAGACACATCACTAGGATGTTATGTGTGAAATGTAGTTCTCACAAAGGCGCCCAGTGCCAGTGGCTAAAGCCTGTAATCTTAGCTACTTAAGAGGCTGAGATTGAGGATCATCTTGGTTAGAAGCCAACCCAGGCAGAAAAGTCCCTGGGAGACTCTTATCTCCAATTAACCACTCAAAAAGTGGAAGCAGAGCTGTGGCTCAAAGTGGTAGAGTGCTCAAGGACAGTGCTGAAGCCCTGAGTTCAAGCCCCATAATGAAAGAGAGAGGTGGGGGGAGAGAGAGGGAGGGAGGGGGAGGGAGAGAGAGAGAATTGTAAATTTGATGTCTCCCAGGCAAAGATTGCAAATACAAAAGAATAAAAGTGAAAGGGGGAAAAAAAGTGCAGGGCTTCAGTCCCTCCAGTCCTCAATACTGAAATAAACAAATTGAAAGAGAAAAAGAAAAGGAGCATTACCCATCTTTAAACATAAGAGAATGTGTGAAGTGGGTGCGGTGGCTCATGCCTATAATCCTAGCTACTCAGGAGGCCGAGATCTCAGGATCCCAGTTCAAAGCCAGCCTGGGCACTAAAGAGGTGCCCTTCAGACTCTTATCTCCAGTTAACCATTAGAAAACCGGAAGTGGCTGTGGCTCCAGGGGTAAGGCAGTGACCTTGAGTTGAATTGCTCAGGGACAAAACCTGACCCTAGAATTCAAGCTGCACAACCAAACCCTCCCCCCCAAAAAATAGAGAATGTGTGACCTCTGTTCTGAGAAAAATAATTTAGCATAGATGACATCATTTTAGGTAGTTATAGATTCACTGATAAAGAAGAGTTCTAGAATTAGGTACAATTAAATTGTAGTCACAGTTCTAGCATACATTACAGAACAAAGATATCTTCATACAGCTTTTTAAAAGGGAACACAAACCATAAAAAATATACTTAATTGCCTAATATTTTAAAAGACAATAAATGATTTTGTGGAAAACAAAATGGTAGTATAGGGTTGCTGGGTAAAGAGGAGTCAGATTGCACTTTGAATGGTTAGGGTCATATTTTGGCAGAGATTTGAAGGAGGTAAAGGATGTTAGCTAAAGAAATTGATGGGAGAAATACATTCTACAATAGAACAGGGTAATTTAGGGTACAGAAAATGTTTATCATGTTCTAGAAAGACACCTACATTGAGCAAACAAAATAAAGAAATCGATCTGAGCTCTAGAGAAATGATAAAGTCCTTATTGTGTCAGTTTTAGTAATAAGTACTTCAGATTTTATTCTGAGAAAACAAGAGGCCAGTAAGAATTACCTTAAGCAAGTGAGTGACATGATCCTACTTACATGTAAAAATAATAAATTTGGTGGTTTGAAAATAGACTGAAGGAGGTGAACTCTGAGAAGTGGAAAAGTCTAATAAGGGATTAGAACCTGGATATATTTTGGTTTTGAATGGGATGTGTGAAGGAAATATTGAGGGTGATTCTAAGATTTTTGTTCTGATTAACTGGAAGAATGATTTGTTCTTGACTCATGGGGAGAAAGCTCCAAATAAAGCCTATGTGATAATATCTGTTCCTGGACTTCAAAACAGGTCTAAATAAAGTTTCAAGTTGGAAGGGTCATAGCACATTTTCGTTTAAATTTATTAGCAGAGTTTGCAGAGTTGGAGTTAAACATTTTTATTTTGCCAGCTTTTATAAGTAAAAAGACCTGATACATTCAAGTTAGAAATGGGAAAAAACAGCTAAGGAAAGTTTATTGTATTAACAGTCAAAAAGTTGTAAAGTGTTTATATTATTAAATTTTTACTGTTGTTCTAACTGAAGGCCTTGACACGACTCCATCAGCTGAAACTTTTAGGTCATACTTTAGTTGTTGAGTTTGCAAAAGAACAAGATCGAGCTCATTCCCCATGTCCAACTTCAAGCACTGAGAAAAAGAAAAGGTATGTAGATATTTGGGTTTTTCCACTGTCTTAAAATACTTAAAAAAATGCACTTTTATATGTATTAGTTTGTTGTCAGATTAACAAATCAAATAGTTTGAAACTATAAGGATATGTATTTCTATATTAATTTTAAAAAGCCTAAATTTACATTTATGCTTCAAATTGTGCATGAGATACTTGAGTGTTGATTTAACCTGTTTAATATAAATGCTGTAAAGTAGGAAAAAATGGCAACACAGGCAGGTTGATTATCCCTTATCTTAAATGATCTAGAAGTGTTTTAAATTTTTGAATACTTCTTAATACATAGTAAGCTACCTTGAGTTTATAATTCATGCTTAAATATGAAATTCATTTACATTTCATTGGAAATGTAAATGAGATTAGGAACTTAGATATACTTAGTATGCTTGAATTTGATTGTGACCTGTTAGGTAAGGTCAGTTGTGGAGTTTGCCACTTTTATGGCATCAAGTCTACTTTCAAAATGTTTTAAATTTTGGGTATTAGACTTCAACATGTAGTATAAATTTCTTTTATTATAGAGATAAAAAGGGTTATGGATAGACAAAGCTTTTGAAATTGAAGACTAGTATTTGTAGCAACCTACATCTTTTTCTTATGTGGTCTTTACAAACGTTACTTTACAGTTGTTGGTCCTAGAGTATTGTCCCTCAGCAAGTTGCATCATTTAGGACTTTGATTAAAGTACAAAAGTCTGGGTCGACTTTGGACAAAATATACATGATACAAATGAGTTATATGATTATGTTTTGTAAATCTAGTTTTCTTTTTTGTTACCATACCATGATTATAAATTGGCTGTGAAACATAAATAAAAATGGAGTATTGTACAATAATAATGTAAGAAGCATTTGAAGGTTGAAATACAATTCTACTTTGATCCAGTTTTACTGGTGTTTCCTGGAAAGATGCTTGAAAAGTTTTATTAATAGAATTACTACTATCGTGCTATATTTGCAATGATACTTTGTCTTTTTATGGATGTAGTGTTTACTCTTTCCAAAGATAAGAACAATTTGATTCTACATTTTCTAGGTCTGATGACACTGTGGAAGATGATAAAGAAAAGAAAGAGCTTGGCTTTTTAACAATAGAAAATGGAATTGCACCAAACCATGGGTTCGAATTTTTTGTTTATTTTCTATAACTCTGGTTTTGTTTCTATTATTTTTATAATATAAAATCTTTAAGGATATTTTCATATTTATCTTATGTGTAGTTTTAAAGTGAACATTTTGAGCTGTGTTTCTCACTGAATTCTTTTAAAAGAAAGTATCTATTAAATAGTCAGCTATAGGGGCCGAGAGTTTGGCCTAGTGGTTAAAGTGCTTGCCTAGCATGCATGAAGACCTGGGTTCGATTCCTCGGTACCACATACATAGAAAAAAGCCGGAAGTGGTGCTGAGGCTCAAGTGGTAGAGCTCTAGCCTTGAGAAAGTCCAAAGACAGTGCTCAGGCCCTGAGCTCAAGCCCAGGACTGGCAAAAAAAAAAAACAAAAACAGTCAGCTATAATTAAACTCTGGTAAACATGCCTTCTTTTTAATGCAATCAGCAGGCAAGTTGTCTTTAAAGACTAATTAAATTTTAGAAAGAATAAGATAGCTAAAATATGTTGTGTTATTCCAGGTAACTAAAATAAATATGACTGATAACATTAAGATATTAAAATGTTTTATTAATTTAATAATTGAAGCTAAATATTTTCTGTAACTTCAAACTTTCTAGTTCAAAAAGGAAAAAATGTAGAGTAACTTATTGTAATATTGCATTGTTGTAATATACTAAAATATTTTGGGCATTTAAGCATTTTTTTTTTTTTTGTAGATTGACTTTTCCTTTAAATTCATGCCTCAAGTATATGTACCCACCACCTTCAAGTACGATTCTAGCAAATATTGTAAATGCTTTGGCAAGTGTGCCTAAGTTCTATGTACAGGTATGTTGAAAAAGTTATATGTTTTCATGCTGATTCTTGTGCTATTATGAATCAGAAAAATTCCCGACAGTACACAATACTTAGTTATAAGTGTAATGAAATATTACAGTACTCTCAAATGAAGATATTCATAGGCTGTATTACTAACGGATATTACTAAAGAGAAGGTAATATTGAGTGTGTTGTGGTAATTTTGTGTTACTTTAGAATACAGATACTTTTAAAGGAAAAGACAGGACGTAATAGACTCCTAAAGCAAAAGGGTGAATTTTTTAGCAGTAAGTTACTTTGAAGTATGAAATATAGACGGGTCTTCTTCTATTGTACTGTTTCATAACCCACACAGGAGCAATGTTATATGAATACTTTCAGTAAGTTTCACATTGCATGATGTGAGACTTAGTAATTCTTACTAATGTGAATAATTGTACTTGTAGAATTGATTAATGTTTAAGGAAAGCTAACATTCTAAGATATACCATTGCCTTGGTTTCAACTGGTCTTGAGATTAAAAAGGAAAGAGGTGACCTTCCTTTGAAGTAAATTAATCACTTGTATTACCACAACCTAAGATGTTAGTCAGTACATCATTTTAATATTGTGTAATTTTAACTGTTTACCCTCTTAAGGTCCTTCATCTCATGAATAAAATGAATTTACCTACACCTTTTGGACCAATTACTGCACGACCCCCCATGGTAAGAGAAATTTCAGAATTTTCAAGAGCCAAAATTGCGCTTGCTCAGTGGTCAGTTGTACAATTTTTTTGTTGTTGTTTTTTGGGGGGGGTTTTGTGGGTCTTGGAGCTTGAAGTTGGCCTAGGCGCTATTCCTCAACTCTTCAGCTCAAGGCTACAGCTCTACCCTTGAGCCAAGTCCCACATCCCATTTTCTAGAGATTAATTAGAGTTAATAGTCTCAGGTCCCTTTGTGCCTGGGCTGGCTTTGAACCTTTAGCCTCAGATTTCAGCCTCCTGAATAGCTAGGGGTACAGGCGTGCCCAGCTTGCACAAGTATTCTAAGAACCACTAATATTCATTGAAAATAAAGAACGAGCGTAAAGTAAATGTGATACTAATAATATAGCTGAGAACTGAAAGTGGAAGAGAGCCAGATAATTGAAAAATGCATTGATTGTACAGACCAAACATTTTCCATTACTTCTTTAATTACATATGATTAATTAAATTACATAAAATTGATTATTGTAGTTTTATTTATTTATTTATTTTTTTGCCAGTCCTGGGCTTGAGCTCAGGGTCTGAGTACTGTCCTTGGACTTTCTCAAGGCTAGAGCTATATATGTGGTACCGAGGAATCGAACCCGCGTCTTCGTACATGCTAGGCAAGCACTTTAACCACTAGGCCAAATTCCCAGCCCTATTGTAGTTTTAATACTAATATTTTTTTATGACACGTAAGATTAGTAATATGTTTAGTAAAATTTATTGTGCAAGAATGTTTAAAAGTTAACATCCCAATAGAAGAAAACTTACTTTCGTGTTGCCTTCCTTTCTGCAGTATGCACTATTTGCTTCATATTTTTATTTATAACTACCTACTGGTAACACACAAAATTTAAGTTCTTAGTCTTTAAATACAATGTATTGTATCTTGTTCATGCCATTTCAAAGTAGCACCGAGGGATATTCTGTTCTAAGTCACTCAGAAGAACATTGTCTTCAATTATGTCCTACATAACATAATGCAGGCATCATCAGTAGTCCACAGATAGGAAAAGAGTAAGGATTATGTGTGGAAGCTCTGTATCATTTCTTTGACTACAACTTAGTTACATGATGAAATGCTAGGGATGTTTGCAAATTTAGTCCATATGATCTCCAAGAGGACAAAACAAATTTTGTGATTAGCCAGTAGTCTGCGATAGTAGAGATCCTTGAATTTATAAAAGAATTTCATGAGCTGACAAGAAATTAGAAGTATTTATATAGAACGGTAGTTCAGCTGATGTGTACCAACTATCAACTATTTATATAAAAGTTACTTCTAAACAACCCATTGCAAACATTTTTTTTTGTTGTTCTTTGAATTAGTATGAAGACTATATGCCATTGCACGCGCCTCTTCCTCCTACATCTCCTCGACCTCCTGAGGACCCTCCTTTGCCAGATGAGGATGAGGAATTATCTAGTGTAGAGTCAGAATATGAGAGCAGTGATAATGAAGACCGACAGAGGTTTGTACTAATAAATAACTGAATAGATTCTAAGAATCAGAATTGGAAAAAACACTTTTTTTTCTTATATTTTACATGTAATTTCTCTAAATTTGGAGGCATACATCTAACACCTAAAACATATAATATCTGTAAAGTAAGTTCTGAGAATGAACACTAGGAATGTAGGGAATATTTGGGGACCTATGCATAGAATTTTTTTGTTGTTGATTATGGTAGTGGTCCTCGCCTAAGCTCTGTTTTTGTCCAAAGCTAGTGAGTGCTCTGCTACATGAACCACAGTTCCTTATCCAGCTTTTTTGGTGGTTTTTGGAGATAAGAGTCTTACAGGCTTTCTTGGCAGGTTAGCTTCAATCCAAAATCCTCAGGTGTCAGCCTTCTGAGTAACCAGGGTTATAGGCATCTGCCACTGGTGCCTAGCTAAATGTATTACTCTTGATTGTTCTTAACAATCTACATAAATTATTTAAAGATTCTGGAAAAGAATAGTGAATTGTTAATGATGTCTGGTATATAATCTTTACCTGACTTGGTACCAGAACTGTGAAATATTTTCTGTGAAATTATGAAGAGTAAATATTTTGGTTTTTCTCAGATAGGTGGTCCCTGGTACAAATATTACTCAGTGTCCTCTTCTAGTAGCAAAGCAGTCAAAGTCAATACCTTAATGTGTGGATGTGGCTATATTCAACCAAAAAGCCAGCTGGATTTGGTCCTTAGTCTTCAATTTGTTGATCTCTGCCCCCCAAGACTTTAGTCACCAAATGATAGGAATTTTAGGAAACTTTGCAGAAGCCATATGTTCAAAGGACTGGTTGATATGAGTCAGAACCCATACAGATGGTTGGCAAAAATTATCAAGAGCAATACTACTCTTAACCAAGTCAATATTTCCTAAGTAGTAATTCTATACATACTCATTCTTTGTGGAAAATGTTAAAAGTCAAAAGTAGGTAGTGCTAAAACTACAAAATGAGAGTAGATATAGTATATTTCTTCAATACAATCATTTAATATAGTTGGCCATTCTGGATTGAAATTTATTGCTGAAAAAAGTAGCAAAAAAATGTTGGATTTGTTTAATTACTTACCCTCTTTGAAATTGCCTGTTTTTGTAAACATAATGATAACTAAGAACAGACAAAAATCCACTTTTGTTTGTTTTTGTTTTATTTTGATTTCTATTTAGTGATATGGTATGAAATGTTACCATTATTTCATAGTAAGTAATGAATAAGAAAAAAGCTTTTTGTAGTATCAACTGCTGGTTACTTGCTTGCGGTGCCCGGCACCCCTGACCAGCAGGGAAGAACGGACACCACCCGAGGATCCTTCTCGTATCACGCTTTATTGAAGAGCAACTTGATTGAAGGGAGAGCTGAAGCAGAGGGGCCCGGGGCAGGGAAATGCAGCTGCTTATATACAATCAAGGAACACGGGGCTCTTGCCATTGGCTGTTCTGTTGCCAGGGCCATTTTAAAACTCGGGATTGGTCAGGCCTCTGACGTCATACGGCAGACTCAGTGGAACGAGCAAAGGCTCCGCACTCACATACCAAATAAGGAGAACTAAGAAGTTGTTTACAAGGAGCGAGGCAGGGAACAGGCGCCATCTTGTAATGGCGGCCGCTCCGGCTCCCCACACTTGCTTCTCTCTTTGTCTCCTGGAAACTTATAAAACTTAAAAAGAAATAACAGTAAAATAAAAACTGCTTGCTACCTATGCTAGCTTAGTACCTTGATCCTCAGATTTCAGCTCCTCAGTAGCTAGTGGTGATGTGAGCCACCAGAGCCTGGCTGTTGATATTCTTAATTGAAAAATACTACATAAAAAACACTTACTGATCCTTATGAGCTATTTCAGAGCATAATAATTGAAAACTTAGTCTTCAAATAGTAGTTACCTTTTTATTTTAATGATTTATTTGTTGAAGTTATGCATAAAATGGTTTTAACCAGAACAGTTGGCTCTCACTAAAGTCATTTGACTATTGGTTTGGGAAAGTGCGTTAAAATTACTTGTATTGGGTCAGGAATTTGGCCTAGTGGTAGAGTGCTTGCCTAGCATGCACAATTCCTAGGTATCACATACATAGAAAAAAGCTGAAAATGGTACTATGGCTCAAATGGTAGAGCTCTAGCCTCGAGAAAGCCTAAGGACAATGCCCAGGCCCTGAGTTCAAGGCCCAGGACTGGCAAAAAAAAAAAAATATATATATATATATATGTATTGACTGATTATACATCTTTGTTCATTTGTTTAACATAAAGTCTACCCATTTCATTTGAGCATTGAATAATGTTTGTAGAAAAAAACCAGAGAAAATTTTAATTAAGTGCTTAATTTTTTTGAATGTATGAGCTTTTATGAAATTGGTTGTTGATAGCTTAGAAATTTTCCTTGTTCCATATAAATACATTTCATATTCATATTTATGACTTAGGAGATGTATTTCATTAATAAGTTTCAATTAAGTAAATTATGCTATAATTTATTTTAAATACCCAAATATAAACTGAAGCTCAGCAGAGTCAATGTTAATTAAATTCTAGATAAGGAAATCTTATGTTTCTTATGTTAAATATAGAATGACTAAATTAATGGAACTAGCAAATCTTCAGCCTAAAAGACCCCAAACAACCAAGCAACGTCACGTGAGAAAAAGGCGAAAGATAAAGGATATGTTGAACACACCGTCACTTGCCTCACACAGGTAATTTTGGTTAGAATTATGAAATGAAGGTTGTCTGTATATATGTGTCTTACTTTTTAAACTTACATTGTTTCTTACTCTTTTTTTTTTTTTTTTTTTTTTTGCCAGTCCTGGGTTTGAGTTCAGGGCCTGAGCATTGTCCTTGGACTTTCCTCAAGGCTAGTGTTCTACCCTGAGCCACCGCACCACTTCTGGCTTTTTCTATGTATGTGGTACTGAGGAATCGAACCTGGATCTTCGTGCATGCGAGGCAGGCACTCTACCACTAGGCCAAACTCTGGGCCCCGGTCTTACTCATGTTTTTAATATTAGTTTAACTGGCTTCTTATTTGCCAGATTCCTAAGTATTCATAATATTTCATAACCCATACATTAAAATTTTCCTCCCTTCATTTTATATTGTTATGTTAATTCTTAGTAAATCAAGTAATGAGTTTATCTAAATTACTTTTTATTTTCCCCATTTTAGGATAACTGAATTTTAATTCACTTTTTTGTTTTTTGTTTTGCTTTTATGTTGCCATACTACATTTGAACACCAGACTTCACTTTCTTTTTTTATATATATTTTTATTGTAATTAATAAAAGGGTTACATTATATTCGCCAGATAGAAGGTGCATTACTTTTCAAAAATTAATACCTTTTCTCATGTTTTCAGACCTCACTTACTTAGCTTTTCTGCCCATAACTGGCTTTTACAAACATCTGAGCCACATTTTCAGTTGTAGATTATTTCTGGTTAATTAGAGATAAAAATATCTTTCAGATTTGTCTGTTTTGGCTGGATCCAAAACTTGACAATAAGATCTCACGACTTCTGAGTAGCTGGGATAATAGGTGTGATCTACTTCCACCAGGCTTTATTTCATTTGTTATAGAAATAGTGTGATACCTCAACTCCATCTGACTTTACACTGCCATCCTTTTCATCCCTACAGCAGTGCTAATCAACCAAAAAAAGTATAGTAGGCTACCCTGAATTTTCCAGTGATCACATTAAAAGAGTAAAAATAAACAGAAGTTAACATGGTTACTGTTAGCTAGTTGCTAGTGGCTCATGCCTGTAATAGTAGCTGCTCCAGAGGCTGAGATCTGAGGATCACAGTTCAAATCTAATCCAACCCAGGCATGGAAGTCCATGAAATTCTTATCTCCAGTTAATCACCAGAAAACTCACTGGCTCAAAATGTTAAAGTCCTAGCCTTGAGCTGTCCCTGAAGAACTCAGGGATGATGCCCAGGACCAGAGTTCAACCCCTACCACCAGGAAGTAGGGGTGTGGGAGAGGGATTGTTTAAAATAGAAACTTGAGGAATTATAAATTCTTACATTTAGTCTTACGCAACTAGTGGCTAAAGCAGCACTGTCACATACTGTACAACATATAGCACATTCTTGCATAAACATAGAAAATATGGGTGAGCACTGTCACATGCTGTACAACATATAGCATATTCTTGCATAAACATAGAAAATCTGGGTGCCTTTTCTATTTTTTCATTATTGGTAAATATAATGGAGTTTAAATTAGCACTAAGGTCCTACTTTATTCATACACCAAGTGACTTTACACAAATTTTTAGCATCTGTTAGTCTCAATCCCCTCATCACTTTTTAGGAATTTAGTAGTACAATACATACTAGTTGAGATTTATTAATGTCCTAAATAAACCTAGATAAATGGCTTTAAACAATGGTGATGATATAAATTTGAAACAGTAAATAGTTTTTCTAGGATTATTTATAATACAGATTCATTGTATGATTATTTTTACATAGCAACTTACATCCTGTGCTGTTACCTTCGGATGTATTTGATCAACCACAACCTGTAGGTAATAAAAGAATTGAGTTCCACATATCTACTGACATTTCAACAGCATTTAAGAAAGATTTAGAAAAGGAACAAAATTATGAAGACAAAAATTCTGGTAAGAATATTCTTCTATATGCTGAGATCAGCTTTTTTGTTAGAATTGTTTTGTATTTTATATATACTGTTTTGGCATATGCTGTTGATGAACTTCATTCAACATATGTTATTTGGTTATCCTCGGTATCATGGAAACAGTATCCATTTCCAGCTTTTTAGTATAACAAACAAAAGTTTAAGTGAAATGATTAGTTTATCACTTAGTTTTTGCTAGTGATGCCATCAGATATAAAAATCTAGTGGTTTTTTGCTGGTGTCCATATTAGATATACAAAATAATTCCTTATGTTGACTTTTTATTGTATGTTGAATGTGATTAATGGTTTTATGAGCTAATTCTAGTAATGGTTATAAAGTAAGCTATATGACTATCCCAAGAGTTGTCAATTTTATATATCATAAATTCACATATAAATATATTTCATATCATAAACCTTTTTAGATTATTGTGTTTTTTAGTCTAATGGTTATTTACAAATGATATTTTTAAATATAAGACTGAAATTAGCTGGCTGCCTATGGTTCACACTTGTTTTAAGCCAATCTGGGAGGGAAAATTTTGTGAGACTCTTACTCCAATTAGCACCCCTAGTTGGAAGTGGAGCTGTGGTTCAAATGGAAGAGCACTAGCATGAACAAAAAAAAGACTGAAATTAAAGGTAAATTTTTTAGTTAGCCATTAATCTGTTGTAACAGTGACATTCTTTAAATCTTTATTTTTAAATTTATAAGATAATAAAAACAATACAAATGTGGTCAAAACTGAGTGTAAAATTTTTTTAAATGCCTCAACTACCATTATCTCCTGTCCTAGTGCATTGACTCATGGAGGGAATCAATGTTATTTGGGGTGTCTGTGTATACATATCTTAAAGCCTTCCAGCTGTTTGCTGTGTGTCAGCCTTGTGAAGAGTGTGTGTGTGTGTGTCTGTCTGTCTGTCTGTCTGTCTGTCTGTCTGTATCTGTCTGCCTCTCTGTCTTTCCAGGTATTATCTTATGTGTTTTATGTTTCTGCAACAAAGTACCTTAGATGTTCTACTTTATAGTATTTTGGTTTAGCTTTAGAAGCTTCTGGTCGTGATTTATACAGAATTATTGAGGTTTACTTGGCCTATGGTAAGGCAGCATATCATGTGGGGAATGTGGGATGGGAGAAGTTGCTCATATGACAGTATGCAGAAGGAAAAACACTAAAACCTTGTAATCCACAAACCCCTTTGGAGGGAGAGTCCTCAGTGAGCTCTGAATTTTTACTGGTGGCATCTCTAAAAGCTTTAATCACCTCTCAATATTCCCACAGGCCAAAGACCAAGGAGTCATTCTAAATCCAAACCAAAGTACCTGCACATACAGAAACATCTTTTTCTTTCATTCATTTTTTTTAAACAAACATTTTATATACACCATTCTTTTTTCATAGGTTTGTTCTGTAGTAGGCTATTGACAAAATAGCACATTATCTCTGATAGTTATGAGTTTATTGATTTGGAGTGGGGCATATTTTATCATGTCAGAACATGGTAATTTTTACTGCTATGAAAACATATCTTTGTAAATATACAATAGAATAGAGGATAGAGTGTTGGGAAACCAGTTCATGGATTTAACATATAACTCGTTTTTTAATCTTTAAATGATATTACACATTAAGGGCTACAAATTCCTTTCTAAAAGCCTTAACTAATTCAAACAAATTTATGCATGTATGAAGGTGGCCAGTCTTTTCATTCTATGTCAGTATCAAATCAGTGATATTGAAAGATCAGTGGAAATTTTTCAAGTTTTTGTTGATATTTTATAGTTGCAAAATTTCTCTGCTAATATAAAATTTCTCCATTATAAAGAGAAATTTTATAATCCTGTGTGCATCATATTCTATCATTTTCCCAGCCAGACTTTTAGTTCTCTGGGGTTTTTTCATTTTGTCCCAAGTAGCTCTTTATTTTTTAGTTTTGTAAATACAATAATATAAATAGACTATTTCTAATGCATATGTAACCTTATCTTTCAAAACATTTATATTTTAGGAAAGAAATCCAGTATATCACTACTGAAATTTTTAATCCATTTTTTGAAAAGTCATTTATTTAACTAATTTCTCTTTCTTTCTTTGTTTTCTTTCTTTCTTTCCTCCCCACCCCGCCCCGTGGTGTTGATTTTGGGGCTTAAACTTGATGATTCATTGATGACTAGGCACTATTCCTATTCTGTTTTGCTTGTGGCTAGTGTTCTACCACTGAGCCACTGGATTTTGGGTGGTTGATTGGAAATAAAGGCCTCATGAAGTTCTGCCCATTCTGGCTTTTTTCCATAACATCAGGTCTCAGCCTCCTGACTAGCTAGAATTATTGACATGAACTACCTGTCTGCCTTTGTGTAATTTCTCTTTTTTTGGGGGGGGGGCATGAATTATGGGGCTTGAACTCAGCCTGGGCACTGTCCCTGAACTCTTCAGCTCAAGGCTACCATCCTACCCTGGAGCCAAGCCCCACTTCCTGTTTCTTGAGATTAATTGGAGATGAGTCTCAGGTCCTTTTGTACCCAGGCTGGCTTTGAACCTTAATCCTCAGATCTTAGCCTCTTGAGGAGCTAGGATCACAGGCATGAGCCACCTCACTGGTCCTTTGTGTAATTTCTTAAATGTGCAATACTTGTTCTTCTGATGATTACCTTTTCTTCTTGATAGCCTAGGAAATGGTTAATAGATTTAGTGTCCTCATGTAAAAGTGTTTTTGTAATTTTATGGTGCTTAATTCATTCAGCATTGTATCTGTCTTTAGTTTTTTAAATTTTTATTTCAGCTTTCAATTTGATTTTATTTACCTTTACAGTAATATTGTGAATTGACCCCAGGGTCCTGCATAAGCTTGTCAAAGACTTTTCCACTGACCCCACCCCAAGTGTTTTATAACATTCTGATATATCGCAGTGAAGTCTTTGTAACTATTAAATAATCTTGAGTGGCTATAGTTGGTTAGCAAAATGCTATTATTAGGTGATTTATTTAATTACAAACTTCATGGTTCATACAATATTACTTAATATTATAATAACAAATTTAATAATATTTCAGAGTTACCCTGAACACTCTACTGTCTAGCCCCTAACCATTAATCACATGCCAGTTTGGTACTTCAGCTTGAGTATATTAAAATGGAACTCTTTTTTTTCTCATCTTGCATGCCTTCTAAGTAGCACTATAAAGATTATGTGTTAGTTATTGTCTGTTGCTTTTTCAGGCTATAATATCAGAACTGAATGGTTATGACAAGTCATACGGTGGCCTTCAGTGCCTGAATTATTTATTTACTATTTGGATTTTATTAGGAAGATCTTTTTATGCTTGTTCTAAGAAAACTTAATGTACAAACCTATCTTGGAGGGGAAAAAAACAAAATTTCTGAAGAGACTTCTGTGTGGTGTGACTTGATAAAAGATTTATTACAGGGCTATGTGACCCAAGATTTTGCCATTTCCTAAATGTCAATAACTAAAAATCACATATTATTTAAAAATTATATCTTATAAATGATGTTTATTAGAACTTTTTGTGAACTTTATTGTTGTCCTATAAAGTGACCACTAACCACTTGTGGCTGTTGATACATTTGAAATATGATTGTGGTAGTTAAAGAATTAAAGATTTTTTAATGATTTATGTGAATATTGCTCTCTTAGATTTGCCTGCTACTGAAGTGGATGCTTCAAATGTAGGTTTTGGAAAAATCTTCCCCAAACCTAATTTGACCATTCCAGAAGAAAATAATGACGACTCTGATGAAATGCCCTCAGAATGTATCTCTAGAAGAGAGTTGGAAAAGGGTAGAATTTCTAGACAAGGTACTGTCATAAAACAAAATACCATCTGTTCCATGATTAGAGAGCTATATTGAAGGATTATTTGTCTTTACAAAATTTTCACATCTTAAGGATTTTTTTTTTCTTTTTTTTTGGCCAGTTGTGGGGCTTGAACATAGGGCCTGAGCATTGTCCTTGGACACTTTTTGCTCAAGGCTAGTCCTCTGCCACTTGAGCCACAACTCTGCTTCTGGCTTTTTCTGAGTATGTGGTACTGAGGAATTGAACCTAGGGCTTCATGCATGTGAGGCAAGCACTCTACACTTCTGGCCTATCTTAAAGATTTTTATTGTTTAATACATCTTAGATAAATTGAGGGATTTTTTAAGTTGTTGTGTAGAATCCTTCTCACAATAATTAAAAATGGGATTTTTAACCTACTGTTTTATTTACATAGTTGTCAAGAATAGATTATTGACAGTCAGAGATGCTTTAAACATTTTAAGTAATTTAAGTCCTCATAAATTTAGTCTCTATATATTTTAGTCTATATTATATTAGACAAATTTTAGTTATTTTAGATAGCTTAAAATTTTAAAGCAAAAGTTCCTGCTTTTTCATATGTCTTGTATCATTTAGCAGTATTGCTACTATCATCTATGGTATTAATATTTTCTTAAAGCTCATTTTCATTTTGTCTGTTTAAAGTTACTTAGAATTTTCTTGGAAAAATTAAGGTATTTTAACTTTATATCTTGTTTTGTTTTGTTTTCAAATAAGAAATGGAAAAACTTTCAGTCTTCCGAAGTTACGAGCCTGGTGAACCCAACTGTAGAATTTATGTAAAGAATTTAGCCAAAAATGTTCAAGAAAAGGTATGTTGAACTTTATAAACTTTATTATTGTAATTTTTTTATCCTCTTCTCTTACTGTTTTCTTGTTGAATTTTTAGGACCTTAAATTTATTTTTGGAAGATATGTTGATTTTTCATCTGAAACACAAAAGATCATGTAAGTGCCATCAAAGTCTTAAATCATGTTTTATCATATGTTTTTACTATCTAGTGCAAGATCATATTATATTTGTAAATTAAAATCTCAGTCTTTTTTTTTTTTTTTTTTTTTTTTTGCCAGTCCTGTGCTTTAGCTCAGGGCCTGAGCACTGTCCTTGGCTTTCTCAAGGCTAGAGCTCTACCACTTGAGCCACAGCATCACTCCGGGCTTTTTTCTATGTATGTGGTACCGAGGAATTGAACCCAGGTCTTCGTGCATGCTAGGCAAGCACTCTACCACTAGGCCAAACACCCAGCCCCAATCTTGATCTTTTATATAGTCTTTAAATACTTTTTCCATCAAAAATGTTGAAAATGCATAATGAAAACACTAGAAATAGTACCTATGATTTCAGTCATCTGCTTTGCTCAGTCTTTTTAGATATTGTTGATAAAAATGATACTTTTGTTTAGATGCTAAGTAATAGCAAGTTCCTTAAGTACTTTTTCTGCCTTGAGATTCTATAAATCCTTAAAATAACAAGAGTTCTTGTTAGCCTTCTATTTTTAATATTTTATTTGAACAGATAGTATTGGATTAAATGTTCAAATTAAGATAAATAGAGGTGTAAAATAAAAAGTTGGAAAGTTTGTTATGATTGGCGTTATTGATTAAGTGATAGGAACACTTGCTCTAGCGTATGGAAGACCTAGGTTGATTCATAGTTCTTAAAATAAGTCTCATTGATACTTAAAAAAATACAGATAAAACGCAGCATAGAACTCATTGGCTTGTAGAAAGAACAAGTAGAATTAGAAAGCCTGATATACTAGATTTTACTTTGAAATAGCAAAATTTTTGTTGGTCATAGCTTGAACTCTGGGCCTAGGCGCTGTCTCTGAGCTCTTTAGCTCCAGGCTAGTGCTCTGCCAGTTAGAGACTCCTGGTTTTCTGGTGGTTAATTGGAGACAAGTGTCTCAGGGACATCCATTCCTGGAGTTGACTTTGAGCCATGATTCTCACGTTTTAGCCCCCTGAGTAGCTAGGATTAAAAGTGTAAGCCTCCAGGACCTGACTTGGAATAGCAAAATTTTAAGTTCCTGTATTTTCCTATGCAATATTGAAACTATTTGGCATTCTGTGAATCAAAATGATTTTTATTTCTCTTAGGTTTGATATACGCTTAATGAAAGAAGGTCGCATGAAAGGACAAGCTTTCATTGGACTTCCAAATGAAAAGGCTGCAGCTAAAGCCTTAAAAGAAGCAAATGGATATGTCCTTTTTGGAAAACCCATGGTGGTTGTATCCTTTAAATCAGTCTGTCCCAAAACTATGTTATATTTAGAAGAGTTTAACAATTAATTCTCATGTCATCTTTTGTAACAATCTCAACAGCTTAACTAGCTTGAGCTTCCTCATAACAGTTAAAATATTTCTTAACTGAAACAGGTGACACACTTGTTAGACTTTTATATAAAATAAGGGAACTTCTGTAACATATAGGTACTGAACTTGAGTTGCTTCCAATTATCATTTATGCCGCTTGAAAATACATTAAGGTGCCAGGTGCCGGGGGCTCATGCCTGCAATCCTAGCTACTCAGAAGGCTGGGATCTGGGTATCATGGTTTGAAGCCAGTCTGGGCCAGGAGCTCTTTGAAACTCTTATCTGCACTAAACTATCAAAAAGCCAGAAGTGGAGCTGTGGCTTAAGTGGTAAAGCACTAGCCTTGTCTGTTCTCTGGTCCTGAATTCAAGCCCCAGGATAGGCACCTCCCTCTAACCCCAGAAAAATAAAATAAAACTTATATTACTATATATCTAAAAGATTTCCAGAAATTCATTTGGAATCACTGAAAAGAATGTCATTATAACTTCTACTTGATAGTTTTATGTAGCAGATTTTTATTATTTTACTACCAGGTTATATCGGTAATTTACCATCTTTTTTTAGGAGTGAATACACAAACTAAAAATCAAGGGATAAAATGGACCCAAGTGTGAAAAGTAATGACTAAAAAGAAAAAGTACTTTTTTCTTTGTTTCATTTAACTGCATGCAGGAGTCAGTAAAAGTAAATTTAAAATGTTCATTGCTGTCCTATAAAGTTATTGATAATTATTTAGAAAACATTTACACATTGATGAAAGAAACCTTAATTTTAAATGCTAGCAATTTGCTCGATCTGCTAGACCAAAACAAGATTCTAAAGAAGGAAAAAGAAAGCGATAAGGATTAAGAAGGTAAGTGTGAATAAAACATACTCAGAATGCATTATTTTGAATAAAACAATCAGAATGCATTATTTATTAAGATTAGAAAATAGTTATAAGTAATGTGGACATCTTTTTTTTAATTTTAGGCAAATTTTATCTGTATATAATCTATTCCCATTAAGTTCAAAATTGTTATTACAGAATAATGCTTATTTGTATGTAAAGATTAAGTTGAAAGAAATAGTTTCATAAGGTGTATATCTTTAATTATTCATTTACTTTTTCTTCCTAAAGAACTGCTTTTAAATTTTAGCATTCAGTATAATCACATGGAGACCTTGATAAAACATTGCTGTATCTTCTAATAGATTCTGATTCATTTGGTCTGAAGTTGGTACCCCAAAGTCCTACTTCTTATGACTGATAGATTCTCCCAATTCAGTACTTTGGACAAGTGTCTAGAAAATAACAGCAAATTGTTAAAACTCTTGATAGCATCTGAGACTATATGTAACATCAAGCAGTTGTAGGGTGATCATTCCAGAGACCCCATTTTACAAGGGACAATAAAGACAAGAGTTTCCTACTCTTAAAATTTGGCAGTGATATGTGTACACGTATTTTGTGGAACATACTTGTTTCTTGACCAAGTAGTTTTAATATTTAAATAATTTTGTGAGTAGGAATGGTATAACTAAACATTTTAAGCGCCTAAGTTTTAGACTGTTCAGGTAGTTCATAACTACATGTTTAGCTACTCAGTTCCCAGTAGCCCATTGAAGACTCCATCTCTATAAATAATGCACCTGTCATTCCAGTTATTGAGAAAGTGCACATAGAATTGTGGTTCATGCTGACCTGGGCAAAAATCGGGATGCTATTTTAAAAAATATCAATAATGAACAAAATCACCTATCAATAAGGGCAGGATCTTGAGTTCAACTTTAGTACCACTAAATAAGTTCATTATTTTTTTAAGAAAGAAAATATGTTCTTTAAAAAAAAAAGTCTGCTGGGCGCCTGTGGCTTTTGCCAGTAAATCCTAGGTACTCACCTGTGATTCTGGGTACTCGGGAGACTGAGCTCTGAGGATCAAGGTTTAAAGCCAGAGTGAGCACTAAAGTCCATGAGACTTTTATCTTCAGTTAACTACCAGAAAGCTGTAAGTGGTGCCATGGCTCACTGGATAGAACGCTAGCCTTGAGTTGAAGAGCTCAGGGACAGTAAAAAGTAAAAAAAAAAAATAGTTTTAATAAACTTTATATCTTTACATACTAGAAGAACATGAACTAAACTGGTTAAAAATTTCTGTTATTTGTCTTAAAAATCTTAAATTAGACAATTACACAATGTTTATTCTTTCTGAGGTGCCATTAATATCTTGATTTTGTTTTCACATACCTATACTGGTATACTCAGATGCATTTTAAAGGCTGTTCAGGAAAAATCGAATGGTTTCAGTATGTATTTAAGAAAGCCATTTATCTGTAAACCTATTGCTGAAAGATAAGAAAACTTTAAATTGCATTCTGCTGTTCTTCTTTAGAAGCATTCCTGCGTAAATACTGCTGTAATACTGTCATGCAAAGTGTATCCTTTCTTGTTGTATCCTTTTTTGGGGTAGTGTTCTGTTTTTTTTTTCTTTTTTTCTCCCTAGGAATGTTTTGTCCCTCCTACCCTTTGATCAAGCAATAATTCAAAAGAAGTGTTTCTAAAATTGCTTGTGTCACTTGAACAAATCTCTTATGTAGTGTTTAGATTTGTTGTTGAATGTTTTTATGTTATTTAGGTTGTATAGTTTTTTTCAAGGAAAGTTAGTGAATCAGGTCATCTTACAAGTGTATACATGTACTTTAACACAGAATGGCCATGTTTCTTTTATTTGTGTATTTCCTAAACCGAATTCAGTAACAAATGCGTTGTGCCCCATCATATATCTGGTTTGAATATTTAGTTTTACATGTTCTAAAATTTAATTGAGAAAAGGTTTCTTTTTTTATTTTTTGAAAGTACATATATTGACAGTTTAGTGATTCTACATAAATCTCAAAGTAAGAATGTACATCTAAGATGTGATATAGCTAATAATTAGAAAGATGTATGTTTCTTACTCTTTCTTTTTTTGTGCACACCAAACAAATTTAAAAAGAACAAAAAGATAATTTGGAATTAAAAACACATAAGTAGAATTCAAGTTGATTAGTAAGTGAAAAGAAATAGTCTTTGTAGGAATAAGAACTGTAATGTCTAGAACTGGTGATGAACAGAATGATTGAGGACACTGATTCTCCAAGTTGGTCGACCATTTGAGTGACCAGAAACTTAAAAACAAAACCATAAGCATTATAAAGAAAACAATTATGGAAAATATATTGATGTTCCCTTTCCTCACAGTTTTGGTATAAACAGTTTAGTATTACATTGATATTAGAAATTTTTCAACTTTCAAAGTGATTCTAATATGCCATAAGAGTTGAGAACAATAGAGGAAGAGTTTCATTCCTAGGCTGTTAGCATAGAATTGGTACATCAGTATGTCTAGGAATGGCACCCAAGAATTTAATGTGCAGATTACCTTAGTAATTTTTAAGTTTTTATACTAATTTACTAGAGTCTATTGTTGATTACCAATCACCAATTTAGCAATCTAGTCTTTCTATAAATAGGAAAAGAAGTGGACTCTCTGCATTGCACTTGGGAAATTTTGCCATAAGTACTACATAAACTACACAACATTTTATTAATAATAATTATTACCCTAACAATACAAAAAACTTCAAAATACTGATTCCATTCAGTATGCACATTTTTTAAGACTAGAAATACAAATTTATGGGGTATGTACATAATTAACTTTGTTTTACTGACGTGATTCACTAATTTTCTAAGTAAAGGTTTTTTAGGTATTTTAAACAAATTCGGATCTTCTAACAACGATTATTTTTAATGGGCTTTTATGGTATTTTAGGTTTCTATTGAATTCCGTTTCTTTCAAGTTACTACTCAGCCTGGAGGAGAAGAAATAGACCTTTTGGACTGTGCAGCTGTACGTACCAACTATGAAAATATATTTACAAAGTAGATCTATATGGCTTTAAGACAAATTATTGGAGATATATTACATGTGTTTTACTGATATATATAATAAATTATTTTGTTTCCAACAATAAAGTCTCTGTTGTTTTTAGTAATATTGGCTTATATATTTCGGAAGGTATACTTGATAATTGAATTTGTAAATCAAAAATTACTAGAATCATTATAACATACAAATACTACATTTAAAAATATTTACCTGGATATACTGCATTTGCACAAGTATTTTTTTAATTTATAGTTTCTTTTTTATATCCCTAAACAAGTTATCCTCCCAAGGTGAAAATTTGTAAATTTACTATATTATCTTAGTGAAATCTTATATGTTCATAATTTTTTGTATGATGATGCAGTAACATCTTTAATAATGCACAACCTCTTCCTTTTACTTATTCAGTATGGAAAGTAAGGACATTAATCAGCAATGAGATAAGTAAAAGTGAATCCTGGGACATGCTAATAGTTTCTTTTTTGTCAGTTAAGCAAGAAACTACTAAAGAAAACAAAAGAGGAACAGCTGGAACCAAATGATGAGAGCATCTCATATAGAAAGAATTGTCGGCTATGCTTGAGAAATAAAAAAAAATGAGTTTTTAGGATTGAGCATTGGCCTTAGCTGTAGTTGCAGTTTGGATGTGGTAATGAGTTTATATGTTGGTGGCTTGTTCTATAGCGTGGCAGGGTTGAAGTACTAGAATCTATTTGAAGTGATTAGGGTCACTTTCAGAAAGTCCTCACAGGACACCAGTTGTTGCAGGAGAAGAGGATTACCATGAAAACACAGGCCAGGCACTGGTGGTCTATGTCTGTAATCCATTGCTACTCTGAATACTGAAATCTGAGAAGCGCAGTTGAAAGCCAACCCAGGTAGGAATGTCCATGAAACTCTTTGTATTTCCAGTTAGTGGTCAAAAGACTACAAGTGGAGCTGAAGTGGTATAGTACTAACCTTGAGTGAGGAAGTTCAGGGATAGAGCCCAGGCCCTGAGTTCAAGCCCCAGGCTGGCACAAGAAGAAAAAAGAAAAGCACAAGTCCCTTTCCACTATCTGGTGGTCTCACCATGGGATCACTATCGCTAAACCATATGTTTTGGCCGTGATGATGCTGTCTACTATGGCACACTAATGAAGACCAGTAAAGACTAGTTCCATCCTCTTTGACTTCCACAATTGCAAATTAAACAGACATTTTACGATTGCTAAGCCTCAGGCATTTTGTTATAGCAATGGAAAACAGAATGAAGCTGCACAATGCAGCATGACAACTAATGCTTAAGATTTATATTCAGTATTTTTATTCTTTGTATCTTTACAACTCCGAAGTAGGTAGTAGTACAACCATGGAACGAGACAAAAAATAATGTGCCTCAAATTATAAGCAATGTTGTCTCAAAGCAATTGCAACACTATATGAAGCCTTTGACAAAACACCATCCTTCCACCTGAATTACTGCTGAGATGCTCAGTGCTCCTCTAGCTACACAGGATGGGACTCTTTAGACAACTTTAAGGCCACAGGTATATAGGACATAATGTCCTGATAAAATCTCCGCTTTTGTAGGTGTAATAGATGGACCAAACATTCTAACACACTACTCATCTCAAGCTTCTGTTTGTTTAGGTTATTTTTCAGATACTCATGTTTTTGTCTGAACTAGCCTCAGACTACAATTCTCTTATTTTCCTTATAAGGTAAGGTTTTTTTCTTTAGATAAATGAGAGTGATCTGACATGGATCAGATTTGAATCACCTGTTTGGAGCTCCAGAAACTGAACAGAGGCAATAAATTTTAAAATCACTATGACTACATGCATAAGCAGGTGTGGTTGAGGCCCATTGTGCAGGACACTTGAAGACAGCCCCCTAGTGACTTGGATCAACAAAGCCCCACCTCCTACTTTTCTTGTCCTTCCTGTAATGTCATGAATCCACCAAAGAATCTTTTCACTAGGTCATAGCCCTCTTGTTAAAATTATCTATAGATATCTGTCCTATAGACAATACCACTGATAGTGGTGCTTCAGTAATTATTAATTATTAAGTTGAGTCTAGTGATTAACCATTTGAGGATCACTCCTTGTAAACTTGATAGCCAATCAAATATTAAGCCATAGTGATCTGTGCCTAACTTCATGTCTGTTTTATTAAACTAAACTCATTCAGCCCAACTCTTAAGTTTCTCCATACTTACAACAATTCCACCATTGATCAAAAAAGCCCAAGATGGACCCCCCCCCCATAGGGTTCTCAGCTGTGAGCCCTATAAAATAAGACTGTAGTTGGGCCACACATGGTTCATGCTTATAATCCCACCTAGTCTGAGATACGAGGATAAAGGTTTGAAGCCAGCCTAAGGAAATTTTGTGAGACTCTTACTGCCGTTTACCAAAAAAAAAAAAAAAAAGCTGGAAATAGTAAAGGACTAACCTTGAGCAAAATACTTTCGAGTTATTGTCCAGGTTTTGATTTCAAGTCACAGGATGAGCATACACACAACACAATGGCACAGTAAATACTTTTGTTCCACATGAAAGTATTGGACCTGTAAAGGAATAATAGGACCAAAGCAAGAGCAAAACCAAGAAGGGCAAGTACTACATCCTGAGTATCCGGTCCAAGCAGTTGGGGGAATTGGTGTGATGTGATCCCCATAGACCTTGGGCAACCTCAGCTCCGTAGTTTTGCTGGTTGCTGTCCACATTGCCTTCTGTGCTGCTCCACTTAAGGCCTGTGGCTTTTCTTGGCAGACCTTCCATGCTCCTGGCAACTTCAGCATCTTTGGGTAAATATTGTGATGTAGGTGTCACTGCACAGCTTCATGAGTCACCCTGTCAGAAACGCCCCAAATTGCCCTTCAAATCTGGTTTGAAACCCCCATTAGCTTGAAACTCTTTGCGTTTCAAGTGAACAATTCCAAAGTCTTTTTTGCTTTTGTAGTTCCTGGACTCCCATAGTCTATTGCAGTGGCTTCTAAGTGGTTAGAAGTTGAGCAGTGAAATGAGTCCTGGAGAAACAACTTCCTAGACAGAAGTGTTCCCGGAAGGCATCCTCAGAAGCTCTCTCAACACAACACATTTCAGATGCCTTTATTCCTTCACACCCTAAGCTGGAAATAGTGTGTTCTGGTCAGTTCCTAAAATGCCCTCAAATCCTCTTTCATATTGTTCCTGTGCACTGTGTACAACTTATTTCAAATGGCTTTATCTCCTCAATATCTTTATCTCCTCAAATATCTTCCTTGTCTATGACTTTGCTGTTTTCCATTTTAGTTCCAGTTCTCACTACAAGCTTGGCCAGAAGCCCATGATATCGTTGCCATAAACTCAATGCTGCACTAGTTTGAAATTCCTTCTGCTGGCCTTTCATGACTACTGAGTGTTCAGCCAGAGGGCTCTGGATTCAAGTACTCACTTTTATTATGAAAAAATAACATAATATATACATAGAAAAATAAGTTTATTTGAGACAATAGCTGGTGGTGTCGGGGGGGGGGGTGAAAAAGTTTGAATCAGTCTCTGTCTTGCTTATATCAGAACTTACAGAATAGATAAAAGCAAGAAAATACACATGCATAGATTTATCCAAAGATCCCAGTTCTAGCACTCAGAGATAATATTTGTGTGTCATTAACCAGAGCCATTTTCACTCATTGCCTTTTCTTCCCCCTAAAAGTGAGAAGTTTTAATGATGGATTTTGATTCCTAGGATCTCTGTAAAAAGGTCATTGTTGGACTGAAGATACATTTTTTCTGAGTCAGCTGTGACGTTAAAATAGGTACATTAAAAAAATTCCTTTTGTCCATAATGATTTACTGAATAACAATTCAGAAACAACATTCATTTCATTACCTCTGAGTCAATAAGCACTCATGAGGTCTCTTAGTCATCACAACCACAGCAAACAGGTGCTTTATTCCCCCCCCCTTTTTTGTTTTTAGTTATAAAACAAGAAAATCAGAAAACCCAGACTACCCATAATGCTATATGGAGCACAGAAAGAAAGAAGAAAGAAAAAAAAGAAATTGAAGGAAGGAAGGAAAGAAACAATAGGAATTAAAGCCAGTACTAAAAGCAAATAGATATTTTTTCAGAAGGTTATTCCATTACCTCCAGGCTGCAGTCACTGAGCTGTCAGGTACAAGTCTGATTTGCAGGCAGTGGTATTTTGGAGTGTTATGTAGAAGAGAACTATGCTTCAATCCAGGAAAAGCAACTGTTGAGTTGAAGTTGAGGACAGGTGGAAGTTGTTTTTCTGGACAAGTCTCGACAGATAATGGTCAAGACTGGTCTGCTACTGTGCAGCAGTGCTCACTCTTTTTAACTTAATTTTATTGTCAAGGTAATGTGCAGAGGCTTTATGTGTTATACGTAAGGGAGTTAGTTCATTTCTTGTTGAACATTGTTACCCCTCCCACATTTTTCTCCCACTTTCCACTCTGCTCCCAAACCTCCCAAGGTATAAAGTTTGTTTCCAACATACTGTCTTGGGAATATCGCTGTTGCATTAGTTTGCCCTTTGGCCATTGTCTCATTTCTTGTTTCCCTTCCCTTTCCTAATTCAGATAAACACAGATACAATACACAGGGTATCAAAATTGAATACAGCAACAACAGGATTTAAACTATGGAATGGGGAAGAAAAGAAAAAGAAATAACTTCACACAGTATATTAAAAACAACTACAAAAAAAAGCCTCTTGAGCTATTGTGATCCCCTCCTAGGACTATCCTGGATATATACTAGTTATCACCATGAGGGAAACCATGGAGTCTATGTTTCTTTGGTTCTGGCTTACTTCACTTACATGAGGAATTATAGCTGATCAGCTCAGGTATCTGATGTTACTCATATGATTTGACATACCCCCCAGGTACAATTTTTTTGACATGAATAAATTATTCACCAATGTGTGCCTTTTGGTTTGATTATATACTTGTTTTTTCAAGATGTACAGACATGCTGCCACATAAACTTCCCTCAAATAATAACTCATGATGAACATGTTTGTCATAGAATGTTATAAAACCTCTTAGCAAGGAAGAGCCTGGAAGCTGCTAATCTATGACATAGATTAACTGCGAATCCACCAAAACATTCTCATAATCTCCTCTTTGATTACTGAGAACAGGAGCCCAATAGATGTGCAGTCAAAGAAAACATACCTTGTTCTTTTTACATGACACATGAAAGAATTTGGTATCCAATGTTTAAGGAAGTTTAAATAAGTTTGTTTTCCAATAAGACTGTATTGGTCACCATGACACAGACCTGGAAGAACTTAATAGGTGGAAGAATTTATTTTGGCTCATAGTTTCAGAAGCTCTATTCACTGGTTGGCTTTTTTTGCTTCTGGGAAGTGGTAATACAAAACATTTTGTGAAGGAAAAAGTGCCCACACTGTATTGCCAAGAAGCAGAGAGAGAGAGAGAGAGAGAGAGAGAGAGACAGACAGAAACACAGAGAGAGAGAAAGAAAGGAGACAGATGGAGAGACAGACAGAGGAGGTAGGAATGGGAGATGGTCAGAATGAAAACAACATTCAACGGCATGGCTGCTGTGGCCCACTTATTTCAAAATGACTCATCTCATACGAGTCCACCTAGTATGAACCCATCAATAGCTCAGCCCATTGACAAAGGAGATGTCCTCACAATCTTGTCACTTTCCAATACTGCCTCCAGATGCAGTCCAAGTCAACATTTCATGAGACATTTTGGGGAACATTTTATATCTAGGCCATCACATTCTGATCCTGCCCTCCAAAATCTTAACACTCATCCTCCAAAAAGTAAAATTAATCTCCAAGCTTCCCACCCAACCTCAGCATTGTTCCTGCATTTCTCAGAACTCAAGTATAACTGACCTCTAACACACAAGATAAACTCCTAGCTGTGATATCTGTAAAGTAAAAAAAAAAAAATCGCATTATTTCTGACTTATACTGACATAGGGAACATATTCACATTCCCAGAGGAGGAAACAAAACAAAGTAACTGAAAACCAACAAGGCAAATTATATTGAATTCTGATTTATCACGTCCAGTGTTCAGGGCTCGGGTAACCCTGCTGTTATTATCTTAATGGTTGTAACCAATAGGGTTACAACAGTTTTGTATTGACTGTGTTCACTGCCTATGGCTTTTCGCAGCTGACATTGCATGATCTCTGTCTTTTTGCCTGTCTGTTTATTTACATCAAGATACCTATCAACCTATCTCTATATATTTTATCTTTCTATACCTTTGCTACTTTGCAAAAGTCTGACATTGTTCTTTTTAATTGTAATTAACAGAGGGGTTACAGTTATATTTGACAGAAGGAGCATTACTTCACACACATTGATACCCCTTCTCATGTTTTGTCCCCAGTTCCCTCCACCTACCCTCTCCTCTCATCTTGTTTCCCCCCTTCTCTTTCCTATTTCAAGTAAACAAACAAGCATATATACAATCTACCAGATTACAAGGTAAGATATTGAAACAATATGAGAATAACTAAAGGACAACAAAAGAGATGAGAAATAACAGTACATTAATAACAACATTCACTCATTATATAGCTCTTGTTTCCATATCCTGGAGGTCCTCTCATTTAGCCTCATCATATATGGCCTGTATCTAGGTCAAAAGGCTGAAATTCTACCACTTGGGCCACAGCTTCACTTCCAACATTTGTTGTTGTTGTTGGTCATGGGGCTTGAACTCTGTGCCTGAATGTTGTCCCTGGTGGTTAGTTGAAATAAGAGTTTCATGGATTTTCCTGCCTTTTGCTGGCTTTGAATTGATCTTCAGATCACAGCCTCCTGAGTAGCTAGGATTACAGTCATGAGTCACTGGTGTCTGGCTTTACTTCCAATTTGTTGGTGGTTAATTAGAAATAAGAGTCTCAAGTACATTCCTGTTTGAGCTGGCTTTGAGCTTCGATCTCAGTGTCCAAGAAGTTAGTATTACAATCATGAGCCACAGATTCTTGGTGCCTCTAATATTTTGAACTCCTGGTATCTTCATCTTATGAATAACATCACTTTCCCATACATAGTGGTACATCACAATCTCAGAGACAGTCCATATAAAGAGATTTTGCCACACTTAGCCTGAGCTCCCTGAGAAATCTGGACAGATTTTATTACTCCACTATTTGAATTCTGAAGAACCAACATTACATGGATAACATCAAAAGCTTGCTACAAACTGGAGCAACATCTGGGCCACCTTGGTTTATGGCTGAAATACCTACTCTCTGCTTCCTAGAGGACGAAGATGGGGAAACTTCCCTAAGAGTGAATAACTGAATAACTGAAACCTCTCCTCTCACAACAGTTTTTAATGTATGTCTGGCTAGTTCTTGAGATAACCTCACACCAATAATTAACCTGTTCAGTAACTTACATTTGATGAAAAATTTAAATGTTATTCTTTTGTGGCCAATCTGCACGTTTTTCAAATACTTTTGCTCTGCTTTTGCTCTTGATTCTCCTAGCAGCCAGTAATATATCCAGTCCACAGCCCGAATTCTATGCTTTCTTGAAATTTTCACTATCAGTTTAGTTAACTAATGAACACATCTAATTTATTTACTTTAGGTCTTGCTGTCTGAAACTTTATGAGCCTAGTTTCATTGTTCAAATTTCTATTGGAATTCAGTTCTACTGAACTCAGAATAATCTACTAAGCTCTGATTACAAAATTATAACAGTTTTCTGATTGTCCCCACTTGTCCAAATTCTTCGCACAAGCCAGTTCCAAAGGCCAATGTAGTATGTATTCAGGTATAGTAAAAGAAAGGACTCAAGTACGAATGTTCTATATTAGTTATATTTTTGTCTCTGCAATAAATACCTGAGCAAGCCAACTGAAGAGGAGGAAGAACTTGATTCAAGATTTTAGATGGGCCGGGCCCAGTGGCTCATGCCTATAATCCTAGCTACTCAGGAGGCTGAGATCTGAGGATCAAGGTTCAAAGCCAGCAGGGGCACAAAAGAACCTGTGACTCTTATCTCCAACTAACCTCTAGAAAATGGAAAGTGGGGTGAGGCAGGAGAGTATGATGGTAGCCTTGAGTTGAAGAGCTCAGGGACTAGCTCAGCCCAGGCCTAGTTCAATCTCATGACCCACCCCCCCAAGCCACACACACACACACACACACACACACACACACACACACACACACACACACACAGAAAGAAACAAAGAGAAAGAACGAAAAGAATTTTAGATGGTTTATTCCATAGTTGACTTGTCTCCATTGGTAGGATGTAGCAAGCTAAGACAAAATTGATTGTCTTATTGTGGGCTGGAACTAGAGAGACAGGAAGTGGAGCAAGATAAATCATACAATGCAAAGGCATGGCACGAGGAATTTATTTTCTACAGCCATGCCTCAGTGTTTAGTTAGAGGACCTTAATTCTTTCAAACCCCAATTCCTAATTGTTCATTTGATAAGAACCTGTAAGTGAATTAACCAATAGATGAAGTAGACATACTAGTTGTCAATATATTAATGGGCTTGCCGTTATTACGATAGGATCTGTTTAATTTTATATAATCTATGACTGTGATTGTAATCTATTTTTTCTAATTCCTTTCTCTGTAGGGTACCTAAAGATCCCAGTATTTTAGTGTAGTTTTAGGGCATGTACTTTTTCTTACTCTGTGGTTCATCTTTTCTCAGATCAACTATTATTAGTTTGCTAGATACATAATGTCATATAAGATGAGACTAAATGAAAGGATCTGCAGGATATGGAAACAAGAGCTTTATCTTGAGTGATTGTTGTTCTTAATGTACTATGTCATTTCTCTTCTCTTTTGTTGCCCTTCAGTTAATTTCATATTGTTACTGCATCTGACTTTGTTACCTGGTATATTGTATATACATTTATTTGATTATTTGAAATAGGAAACAGAAGGGGGGAAACAATATGATTGGGAGGGTTTGGGGGAAGGGAAATGGGGACAAAACCATCAGAAGGGTATCAATGTGTGAGAAGTAATGCACCTACTACCTGTAACCCCTCTATACATTACAATTACCTTTTTAAGTGTTGGTTCTTGATCTCTATGGATTAGAATTGTTCCTCCTTTTAGCATTCAAGACAGGGATCACCTTAAACAGAATTATTTTATAGGCTAGTGGTTAGCAGAGTGAATTTTAAGTTTCTATAAGGAACCTCAGAGTAAAGGGCATTTTATCTCCAGACTAAAAATACTCAATTTGTTAGATAATGTCACATATATTTTTAATAATGTATGGTCTATTCACTGAATTCCTTTCTTAAAAAAATAGAGTCCTGGGGCCAGGGGGTTAACCCATTGGTAGTGTGCTTGCCTAGCATGCACTAAGACCTGAGTTTGATTCCTTGGTACCACATATATAGAAAAATGCCAAAAATGGTGCTGTGACTCAAGTGGTAGAGCTCTAGCCTTGAGAAAGCCCAAGGACAGTGCCCAGGCCCTGAGTTCAAAGCCCAGGACTGGCAAAAAAATTGGAGTCATGTTGATAATACCAATTGTCATGGGAAATACCAATTGTCATGGGAAAGCTGTACTACAAAAAAAATCCATAAACAACAATGTCAAAATCTATAATGTCAAAATTTAACAAGGGAAAATAATTTCACAAGCTACAATATTCTTACCAATTTTAATTCACTAAATCTTGGGTTAGTTTGGCAGTCACAATCAGGGCAATCACAAGTTTTTTTTATCCCGTTAGCAACAAACAGTAACACTAAGACAGACAACCCATTTGATGTTATGTCACACGAGTATGTAAAGAAACCTAACAGCTCAGAGAGGTATTAAAGAAGTTCAGGTTTAAAATAATCAGTACTGAAAGCAAAAGTAGAGAGCACATACTGTTCCCCAAGTTCCATTGTATTTAGTTGCACAGGAAATTAAGAAATCTTATCTTCACGGTTTCTAAGGCAAAGACCTGTGAAGCGAAGCCGTTGGATTTTCCACTTTAAGTGAACCATGTCTCTTCAGTAGGAGGAAGCATGCTTGAGCTGAAACCTGGGACAGATGGAACAGTTAATTATCTGCATACATCTCCTATGACATAGCTAGGAGATGTGTTTGCTTTCTATGCTCCCCTGTGCTCCCCTCTGAGAGTACTCTATTAGTAGTAGTAGTAGAGTAGTAGTAGAATCTAGATGAAGAGGTCAGTTCATGTGTCTGGTATTTCTGATACAACTTGAAAGTGTGATTTTTATGAACATGAATCAGTTATCTGTCTGTGTGCCTGGTCTTGTGCTTTCAGATGGTCTTGGTTTAGTGTTTTATAGAGTCTTTCTACCTTAGAATTTTAATGTACAATGGAAGTCTTACATTGGAACAATCAGTCATGACAAGCTTTTGCTTCACAAAATGGACTTCCTCAAAGCAAAGCAGAGAGTGAAAGCTACTGTTTTGTACAACATGGATAACTCAGCAGGACATGGCCTGTACTTTTCAATCTACCCTTGACATGTGAGACCCGGAGCCTCATGGCTATGTATTGAAGATCCACACCTTGTGTTTTTCTTTTTCACACGATCCATTACAGAATCTGGCTTTGCAAATTTTTCAGGAAGGGCAATTGATATGGCTTTGCCAATAATAAGAGTAATATTTGTCTTAGATGAGAATAAATTGTGCGAGTTAGTTCATACCAGCTACTTCTGTTCCAGAAGCTGCAGATAATCTGCAAACCTGTACATGGTATGTAGGCCTTGAAAGGTTTTCTGGTTAGTTTTGCAAGTATGAATTCTGTGGGTAGGTCTTCAATATCCTTTGCCAATGCAATTGATTTTTTAAAAATTTCATATTATGATTCCATGTTTGCTAGGTTCTATAGAATTCTTTGTCTATGGTTTGTGGAAAACATTGCATACTGTTTTAGGTTCCTTTTATTTCAATAACAGTGTCCATCCCACAGGATTTCTTAGCTTCAACAATGCAATGATGACTCAGGTAGGTCCCTGGATGATATTATAAGAGCCTATAAGAAAGTATAAGGCTGCTGAGGGTTTCCTATTCATTAACATATTGAGAACATTTGTAAATTTTACATCCTCCAAGTTAATGACAATCAGTGTATTTATCCTGACGTAGGATTTTTAAAAATTCTCCTATAGTCCTAATGTATGTTGGACTAGATGCCGTATCCATGAGGTGATATCTTTGTGGTAGAATCAAATTCACGTTGACTATGAATGTCAGTAAGTAAGTAAGTAAGTAATTCTTGTATATGCAATATTTCAATACATGTAGAAGATACCCTCTGTCTGAAATTTGATATTTGCTGTCATTGCTAGGTTTTAATAATGCCATGTGAGATGACATAATGGCCTATCGTCCACTGCTGAATGTCTAAAAGATGCACTTGTATCTATCTGATACTGTTAGTTCAGTCTGTATATTAAAAATATTAATAATATCTATTATTCCTGATGTCCTTCTATGCATTTTCTTATAGCTATGACATTCTATTATTGTGTTTAAAGTCTATTCCAGATTACATAATACATGAGAGTTATTTTTTGTGGTATCTATATTATGATTTAGCAGTCTTTGTGCCAGCTTTCCTATTTCTGTGAAAGGACATGAATTTCCAGACTGGTGTGCTGTAACAACATCTGCTATTGATTTCTGGAAAGCATATAAGTTACATTTGAGTTTTCTACCTCCAATATGAAAATCTGTGATGATTTCTTTAAGTGATTTTTTCCCGTTAGTGCTAGTATTGATATCACATTTTTTGTCCATTCACTTACTGTAGGGCTTCTGGTCTGTTTCCATATTTTTGCTATTGGGAATAGTGTTGCAGTGAACGGATGTGCAAGAGTCTTTGTGGCATCCTGGTTTGTGTTGTACTGGATAAATGCTCAGGAATATTATGACTGAGTGGTAAGGGAGATTGATGCTTAGTTATTTCATATATTTTTATTGTAATTAATAGAAGTGTTACATTATAATCACCAGATAGAAGGTGCATTAGTTCACAAACATTGATACCCTTTCTCATGTCTTGGTTCCCATTTCCCTCTCCCCACCCCCACCCCTCATCTTGTTTTCTCCCCTTCCCTATCTGAATTCAAATAACCAAATAAGCATATATACAATATACCAGATAATAAAGTGAGATACTGTAACAATATGAGGTAACCAAGAGACACCAAAAGAGATGAGAGATAACATAGTACATTAAGGACAACAATCACTCATATCCTGGAGGTCCTTTCATTTAGTGTCATACTATAGGGCCTTATATATCTAGGTTTTGCTCTATTGTAAGTCTCTGCTAGGAGAGCACAAAGTTTCTACTGATTATGACAAATGAGGAAAACTATTGAGTCCTTTGAGTCTGGCTTACTTCACTTAATATGTTTTTTTCTGTCTTTCCATTTCCTTACAAATGGGGCCATGTCGTTCTTTCTGAAAGCAGCATAGAATTCCATTTTGTATCAATACCACATCTTGTTGATCCACTCATCAACTGAGGGGCATATGGGTTGGTTCCATATCTTTGCTATGGTAAACAGTGCTGCAATGAACATCGTTGTGCTAGTAGATTTAGTATGTCCTTGTTTCTGGACGGTTGGGTAAATGCCAAGTAGTGGAATTGCTGGGTCATAGGGGAGTTCTATGTTCAGTCTTTTGAGGAACTGCCATACTGCTTTCCATAGTGGTTGAATGAGTTTGCACTCCCACCAACAGTGTAGTAGTGATCCCTCCTGGCCACATCCCCGCCATGATGCTTAGTTTTTTAAGGAACTTGTAGGCAGCTGTCCAGAGTGGTTGTACTTGCTTACATTTTTAGCAGTGATACAGGGTTCCTTTCCCCCCACATTTTCATCAACACTTGTTATTTTAATTCACGAAGTTGGTGGCCTTTTAAATTTAGTGGTTTAGTGGGGATGAAACTCACAAACTTTCCTACCTGTTCTGACTTCAAACTACATCATCAGCCTTCTGAGTAGCTAGGATTACAGGCATGAGCCACCATTGCTTTGCTGATATTGTTTTCCTTGAGCCTTCCTCAGTGGTATTCCTTTATCTGTATCAATATCAACTTTTCTAAATTTTGTTTTGGATCCTACTTAGCACTGGTTTGTAGAGAATTATGTTAAGAAAATGCAGAAGGGTCTTGTATAGACCAAGATTGCACAATATTTTTTTACAGGTAATGTGAATCCTTTGTCCATTATAGTTTCAAATGTACTTTTCTTACACACTCAATGGCATTTCAGCAACCATTGCTTATGCAATAA
The DNA here is from genome assembly GCF_031878675.1 of Megascapheus bottae. Lineage (NCBI taxonomy): Eukaryota > Metazoa > Chordata > Mammalia > Rodentia > Geomyidae > Megascapheus > Megascapheus bottae. Next base: position 14,903,905 of record NC_143514.1, read on the forward strand.
TGTCCTCATGATACACAGCTAAGGTTGTAAGATTGGAATGATATGCTCAAAGATATATGTATGTTGATGTCTATGTTTCCCACAACATCAGCTTGTGTTATATTGAGCACTGGACTAAAATATATATAGCTTCTCACTGGTAAAATGTAAAAAAAGATAATTTATGAGTCTAGGGTTGAACTGTGCTGTCTTGTCAAAACCATTTTTGTTGTACTTTATTCCAGTAGTCTCTATTATTGCTAATGTTTTCCATGTCTGTGATTTGCTTTTTGCTTGACTTTCTGTATCAAGGAAACAAAGTGCTATGCAGAACCTCTTATAGGGACCAAAAAGAGCACAGGATCCAAATGGCTGTATCAGCTAGGAAAAAAAAAAAACAGTTCATACTAAAGCCCCAAATAACTCAAAATTGTCAGTGACACAATAATCAACTTTTTCATGCCTTTCTCAGATCGAAGGAGTTCTTACTAGCCCTTTTGCAATAGCAAAAGAAACTTCAAGTTGACACTTGTTTTTAACAGTTGAGTAACACATTCTCACACTTCATTACCACAGAAAATCTCAGGTCAAGGGGTGTGTATTTTACCTAAATGAAAACACACCCAACATTTACAGGCACTAATACTTTCTGGTGGGTTGGTGGTAAAAGTGTAAAGGAAAAGGAATTTTATTTAGAAGGAACATTTGTAAAATAAGAAATCTGAGAATAGCCTTTACATATAGCCCTTAGCAGTCAAAACACGTTACTATGATTAACAACACAAAACTTTATGCTTGTCTTCTTTCTTCCAGTGTCGGTGTTTGAACAGAGAGCCTTATACTTGCTGAGCAGCACATTAGCCCTTGAACTACCTAGCTTCCTTCTTTACATTTTCTCTAATGGAAGGAACTGATGAATGGTTAAGTGAACTGGGAAAACAGTACAGAATCAATCAAGAAATTATAGGCTTTTTTTGGGTCTGAAAAAGCAACCACCAACCAAGTTCCTTAGTCACCTAACGATATAGTTATGGAACATTGAAAAGGAAAGCAAGAGATCACAACACTTAGAAATAAACAATAAAATAGCATGCAATGATGTGATCTTAAAGTAATTCCATTCTTATGAACAATGATACTTCTATTGTTATTGACCGTAAGATAGCAAACTGTGAAGCTTGTAGTAAAATAATTACAAATGACAATAGTAACTACATTCCTTTTTATCAATATCGCTTCTTTTGTATGTTGAAAAACTTTAATATAATGATACAAATGTGAACCTATTTCCAGTAGAAGCATCTTGTAAATAATTGATATTTACATGTATAAACAGGAAACTATGAAAGATCCCAAATCCTTGGTATAATTTACTTACCGATTTAATAGAATTCCTTCATTTTATGGAAGTTTGATTTTAGTGTGATTTTAATTATAGTTTATCCTTAAAGACTATGAATAAAGTACATTAGCTCTAATTGTAATGTTCTTTCTACTGTAGGGCATGAGAAATAAAATCAAATAGCAATTAAGTAATACATGAATAATTCATGTTGCTATAAACTAAATCATAGTTGGTTATGGTGTTTAGAGCTTCTTCAATATAAAAAAGATCACTACATTTTAAGAAATGACTCAGAGTGTTTTAAAGAGATTTTATGTATATTCTTCCCCTGGTGATGTTATTATTGGTAATTTTTCCGTGGTGTGAACAAACTGTTCATACTCTATGTATTTATTCGGTTAACATTTATTCTGTAAATTGTGCTTTCTTCACAGGAAGATCACTGGCAATATCACAGCAAAATGAAGTTCATTCTGCTGCTTTCAACCATTGGGCTCTGCTGGGCTCAGTATACCCCACATACTCAGTATGGACGGACATCTATAGTCCACCTGTTTGAGTGGCGCTGGGCCGATATTGCTAAGGAATGTGAGAGGTATTTAGCTCCCAATGGATTTGGAGGGGTTCAGGTGAGTGTTGTGCATAGTATATATTGCAGAATTAACTGTGGAAAATTGTACCTTAAACAGTTGATTTAGAGCCATAGTTTACTTCACTCATACATATTCTAAATCAACTATATTTATCATTGCTGTCAAGTGGAGATGACTGGAAGATCAGCAAGTCATCTCCAATGAGATGTGACTAGTGCCAGGTGGTTTCTTAAATATACAATAGACAAAGATTGAAAAACAGTTTTATACTTCTCAATAGTTTCTAGAGCATTTAGGGATATAACCTTATCAGGAATTCGGTACTTATTAAGGATGCTTAATTTGTAGGTCTCCCCACCCAATGAAAACATTGTAGTTAACAGTCCTTCAAGACCTTGGTGGGAAAGATACCAACCCATAAGCTACAAGATCTGCACAAGATCTGGGAATGAAGATGAGTTCAGAGACATGGTAACAAGGTGTAACAATGTTGGGGTGAGTGAATTCAAGTTTCTTTCTTATAAAGAAAATAATTTTATTAACCATCATTGTGATGAGTTTTTTCTGTTTACTAGTTTTACTTCATAGTTTTTAATTGAAAGTAAATGATTGCCTTATATATTTTTATCTGCTAAAAATAGGGAATTTAGTTTAAAATTAGTTTAATTAAAATTAATCCTGGGCTTTAAACTCTAAAGAGAGATCCATTTCCATATATTCTTTGAGTAAATCGATTCCCAATAGTTTTTGTCATTTGTGTGTGGTCTATGAATCCATCTAGATTTCCTTGTTTTTCTCCCTGACATTGTCATAGCAAGAATTAGTTATTTATCTTTTCAATAAGAATCATGATAAAAGAATGTCTATCTGCCTCTAGGCAACTGATAAAAGTAAAGATGAGTCTAATTGTTTCCTTCTTATGGTCACACATTGTAATTCAAGCATTATTTGTCTTTCAGTACTGATTCCTGCCTGCTTCAAAATGCCTATTTGCATATCTTCATAGTTAGGATACTTTTTACCATTATGTGTGTTCAGGACTTACGCAAGAATAGTTGCAGGACTTCATTTCACATTATTTTTCTTCCTTGGAAAATGAAGTGAGGGAATAACCAAAGAGTACTTTAGAGGACAATTGACACCTGATTGATTAGATTCAATAAAGCCTTACCTTTATGCCTAAAGTAAGGCCTAAATAATCTTTGCTTTCAGGTCCGTATTTACGTGGATGCTGTCATTAATCACATGTGTGGTGCAGGAGGCGGTGCAGGAACAAGCAGCACTTGTGGAAGCTACTACAATGCTAACAACAGGGACTTTTCTGCAGTTCCTTACTCTGGCTGGGATTTCAATGATGGTAAATGTAAATCTGGAAATGGAGAAGTTAGCAACTACAACAATGCTGAGGAGGTAGGTTTTCCTGTTATTTACTAATCAGAATCAATTACTATGTAGGCCTTAAATTATAGAGATATATTTGACTGAACATTATTTAAAACACTGTATACCATTTAGCAAATATGTTAGCAGAATGCATTGTGTCAAGATGAGAATTTCTATCAGTATTTACAAGCTTCCTGCAATTCCTGGGTCAAGGGGACAGCATTGCTTAGCATTGATATCCTGCATCAAACACAAACACATACATGCATGGATGTACCCATGATTTTACATGGGTTCAGACATGTGTGCAAAGAGAAAATTCATCTGCAGTGGAATGTCATTATAGCCAATGTACTTTGTAAAGTCATTATGGAAGGATGAATAGGAAACACTGGTGAATAAGTGAAGGAATAAATAATGGAGGAGATTCTCCTGTGAGAGATAATACTTTATTGAAACAAGCACAATTTTACTCCAAACAGGTCAGAGATTGCAAAGTGTCTGGTCTTCTTGACCTTGCACTTGGGAAAGATTATGTTCGTACCAAGATTGCAGACTACATGAACCATCTCATTGGCATCGGAGTGGCAGGGTTCCGACTGGATGCAGCTAAGCACATGTGGCCTGGAGACATTAAGGCTGTTTTGGACAAGCTGAATAATCTGAACACCCAATGGTTTGATGCAGGAAGCAGGCCTTTTATTTACCAAGAGGTACAGCAGCATATTCGTCTTCATAAAAATCATATCAGATTTTGGGGCTTCCTATTCGAATCTCTGTGTAAAACAGGGTTCTTTCATTTTCTTCTTTCAGAGGAAGCACACCGAATTCCTGATATTGGTCTCATTTGTGAAAGTGCAATTTTTACTCTTTTAATCTCCAGATAACATCATGGAAGGGTGAAAAACCATATAGCTGTTCTTGTCTCAAGACAGTCCTACTTTGGATCTTGATGAAAGCATAAATGACTGTACTTAGTAGAGAGTTGTTACTCAAAGATTTAACCTCTCTTTGGTAGAATTCTTCCATGTGCAAACTCCTTCCTTGGTGACTTGGAGAATGAAATTTTCAGCTATTGACCTGACTGGAAATGCTATGCCAATAGTGCCAGCTATTGTTTCTGTGATGCACATTACAGGACCACGTTAGCTCAACATTTCAGTCACCAGATTGCCATTTCAATGTTGTACCATACAGTGTATGAGAAACCCAGAACTGGATATGAAGAAAAACATTTTTACTAGATCATTGATAATATATTAAGGTTAATTGGTGGGGAGCATACTATTTTTGTCCATTTAATATTTTAAATTTGGCTAAGAAAACTTTCTTTCCTATCAATTCCTTATGCATCCCCAGGTTATTGATCTGGGAGGTGAAGCAATTTCAAGCAGTGAGTACTTTGGAAATGGCCGCGTGACAGAATTCAAATTTGGCACCAAGCTGAGTACAGTGATCCGCAAGTGGAATGGAGAGAAGATGGCTTACCTGAAGTATATATAATTTCATTTGTCATTTGAATTATTTCACCGTTTTGTTAATCATCTTATTCCAGCACATGCTATTTTCTTAGAACCTTCTTCTTTATTTGACAATTAAGTAGATTGATAACAATGTTATTGCTTTCTAGTCCTCAGTGAATCCTCATTTCACTTACTATATCAATTGCAAGGAAATATTGTTGAAGCTAAGAATAGTGTCTTTACTATTTTTATAACTGTACAATGGAAGTATTCCAGATTTTGTTCTGTGCTAAAATTTCCTGTCTTAGAGTTCATATTTTTAGGTTGACAAAGATTTCCTGAAGTAATTGAACTGAGGAGTTTCAGTTCAACTTTCAGTTTATAAAGAGAATGTGGCCTCTGTGTCTCTTCTAAGCCACTCTTTAGTCTATTAAAACAAATTAGTGTTAATAGCACTCTAGAATTTCTAACCACCTAACTGAGGCAAAATCATTTTATACCTATTTTATAATTAACTTGAAGTAATAAAATCTTATTTGGTAGCATTTACTATTCAGATTTTACACATATACATGTAATCTGACATGCTTGTTGACATATCTAGAATATATTTCAGTTTTATTATAGTCAAAAAACTATGAGATTTTTTTTCCTAATGAGAAAATTCGTATAACAGTCACATAAATGGAAAGCATCCAAACATCAATAAGGGAATGAGTATGTGTACAGATTATTTCCTGCCCCCCCCCACAGAACAATACACACTATCAAAATTCTCTTGTATCCATTTGATTAGGAACTGTTGCTGAATACTGCCTGAAAAGAGAGAGATTTGGATTGCTCTATTTATTGTAATGGAGCACACATAGATATGTCATTCTATTTTAAATAGGAACTGGGGAGAAGGCTGGGGCTTCATGCCTTCTGACAGAGCCCTGGTCTTTGTGGACAACCACGACAATCAGCGAGGCCACGGGGCTGGAGGAGCGTCCATCCTTACTTTCTGGGATGCCAGGTACCAACAATGCTCTATTTCCTATGGACCTATCTTCAGAGGTGATCGTATCCATCCTCTGACCTTCCGCTAAACATTATCTTATGTAACTTTCAGAATGTACAAAATGGCTGTTGGCTTCATGCTTGCTCATCCTTATGGCCTTACACGAGTAATGTCAAGCTACCATTGGCCAAGATACTTTGAGAATGGAAAAGTAAGTTTCAGAGTCAGACAAAACATAATATCAAACTAATGTTAATTGTGGAATTAGTAGGTCAAGTATACCCACTGTATTTTCAATAAAGTAACTATTCAGAAACATTGTTTTCTTAAAAAAACAATTAATATCCCTACTTTACAGATGAGGAATTTAAGGCATAGAGAAGTTGTATACATTAAAAATGTTAAGCTAATAGTACTAGAGCAAGTGTGTGTGTGTGTGTATGTGTGTGTTTAAGTATGTGTGCCAGTATTGGGGGATTGAAGTCCTAGCCTGTGTAATGTCTCTTGGCTTTTTGAGGCTGATTCTCTACCCCATTGAGCCATAGCCACTTCTGTCTTTCTGGCTGGTTAATTGGATGTAAGTATCTCTCAGACATTTCTCTGGAGGGTTGTTTCCATCCTCAGATCTCAGCTTCTTGAGTCGATAGGATTATATAAATAAGCCAGCAGTACCTGGCTGGAGTATATATTTCATTATAATATTCTTGATATGATTGCATGGTGCAGTTTCGGAACACTGAATTGTGTCTGGTGAGAGAAAGAAGCCAGTTGCTTGGAAAGAAAGTGATATTAAATTTATTACACTTCTTTAACGTATGTCCCCAGGGAACCAGAGTCCATGGTGATGCTAAGGACTCAAGTCAAGGAACATAAGCAAACTGGAGGAGCTGAGTAAAGATGTGTTGAAGACACAAGTAGTAGAAGCAATTGAGATTGGGGCACTAGGGAAGGAACAGGTTATTTCATACATGTTAAAAATTAGCCTTTTCTCTTGCCATGACTAAGGATGTCAATGACTGGGTTGGGCCACCCAACAATAATGGAGCTACTAAAGAAGTCACCATTAATGCTGACAGCACCTGCGGCAATGGCTGGGTCTGTGAGCATCGCTGGCGCCAAATCAGGTGGGAATGTGTACTTACTTAGTGATAATGCTGGGTAGTGACCTTCCCTAGTATTTGATTTCATTTTCTGAAGTTGAAGGAGGCCTCATTTCATAAGCTCTTATACTTGTAGGAACATGGTTGCCTTTCGAAATGATGTTGATGGCCAGCCTTTTAGCAACTGGTGGGATAATGGGAGCAACCAAGTAGCTTTTGGAAGAGGAAACAGAGGATTCATTGTCTTCAACAATGATGACTGGTAAGTAGCTAGCAATTCAGAATTGAAGACTTGCAGGAATAGAAATCAGAAATGGGCAGAAGAAATTGTTGATGACATTTTCCTCCTATTTTTAAAGATTTATCTTCCTTCCTCCTTCCCTCCCTTCCTCCCTCCCTCCCTTCCTGTCTTCCTTCTACTTCCTTCCTGCCTCTTGTATTCCTTCCTGCTTGCCTTTCTTTCTCTTTCCTTTCCTTCCTTCCTTCCTTTTTTTCTTTCCTTCCTTCCTTCTTCCCTCCCTTCCTCCCTCCATTCTTTCTCCTTCTCTCTCCCTCTTTTCCCTCCGCCCCTCTCTCCCTCTCATTCTCTCTCTTTCATTTGTGGGGCTTGAACTCTGGGCATAAATGCTGTCCCTGAACTCTTCAGCTCAAGGCACTTTGTCACTTGAGCCACAGCATCTCTTCCAGTTTTCTGATGGTTAATTGGCGATAAGAATCTCACTTGCCTGGGTTGGCTTTGAACCATGATCCTCAGATATCTAAGCCTTCTGAGTAGCTAGGATTATATATCCACAGAACTCATTCCAAAAGACACAAAAATAGTTGTAAAATATCTAGAAGTATGAAAATATAAATGCTAGAATGCTATCTAGCTCTTCAATCTCAAGGCCTCTTCTGTCTGCTCTTTGGCATATACTCTTCCACGATCTTAATTGTGATTTTCTTATGGAGAGAAATATTCTGTGTAGAAAATAAATGTCTATGGGCAATGATTATCCTCATGAAAATGTTAAGTTTATAGATAAATAAAATAGATATAAATAAAATAGATGTTATAGATAAATAAAATAACAAATAAGTAGATTAATATCTATTTTTGTGGCATAAGAATCTCTAACTTTAATGTGTCCTTTCTGAGTAGGTTATCTAAAACTAATATGTAGAGAAGTATATGTACTCCTTCATAGAAATATCAGGTTGTTTTAAATTCTAACCCTAATTCTTTGAATTTGAGGGAAGTAGTTATTTTATTTTTATTTATTTATTTATTTATTTTGGTCATGGGGCTTGAATTCAAGGTCTGAGTGCTGTCTCTCAGCACTTTTGGTCAAGGCTAGTGCTCTATCACTTTCAACTACAGCTCTACTTCCAAGAAGAAAGTTAATTTTGAAGAATAATGCTATGTGAGTTCTTAAAAGTAATCAATATTCTTTTATGTTCAGAAAGAGATAGATTTAAAATATAAACAGTTTAAGTAGTACTTTTTGAATTGTTTATATTCTTTTATTTATCTGTGCTTGAATATATTCGCTGATATTCTTCCTCTTTTTCCTATTTGCTACTGTCATTACTGACTAGGAGTTTGTTATCTACTTCTTATGATCTTGTTTGGGCTGAGAATGATTTCAGTTCCTTTGCATAAGTCTCTGGATTTCTGTTCTGTGACTTCTATTTTAGAAATAGCTTGTACTCTTGCATTTATCTGTACTGAATATAAGTTCTATTTAAACTTTTTTTCCAGGTCATTGTCAACAACTTTGCAAACTGGCCTTCCTGCTGGCACCTACTGTGATGTCATTTCTGGAGATAAAGTCGATGGCCGATGCACAGGAACCACAGTATATGTGGGCAGTGATGGAAGAGCTCAGTTTTCCATTAACAACTCTGCTGAGGACCCATTTATTGCCATCCATACTGGATCAAAATTGTAAAAATATGAATTAAATACATGTAGAGAGAGCAATAACCGAGTGTGTTTTATTTCTTTTATGCCCGTTCATTCTTTTAAGGCATTAACTTTTACTGAAATTAACTAAAAGGTCTAAAAATCATACAGTCACATATACAATCATAAGACAACTACATCCAAGGATCTCATTACATTTTGGAAAATTTACTTTAACCTGCTTTTTACAAGAATTTCTAAGAGTGCTATTAACATCTTAACAAATATGCTTTTTGAATCTTAAGTAATTGTAACAAGGACTTTTATTTCAACAAGTCAAAATATGAGCACATTACATCTTGATCAATGTTAATTAATCCTTCATTCTATATATCATTCTCTTCTGTCTCATTCCTAGTCTTGTCCATATCCTCGAGTTATGCAATTCTAGTATTTTTTACATTCACTTATTGGATACAATGACTGCTTTTGCCTTCCATTCCTCTCTCCATTCTTCTGCCCCTTCTTTATTTTTAGCTAAGTACCCTACATGATGTGAAGGCAAATTTATTAAAAGTTAATAATGCATGAGAAAGAGAAGAACAATGTACCAATAATAGATTTTTTAATGTTAAAGTATCATTTTATACAATTTTTGAAAAATGTGGGTTAGGGTTATAGATCTGGGTTAAAATCCTTGTCTAGCATAAGCAAGGCCTTAGGTCTGATCCCTATCAACCAACACACACACACACACACACACACACACACACTCCTTAGAATGGCAAGCCTGTACACTATTGAATTAATCTTTTTTATGGTTAATATTTTCTAAGGCAAAGCTTAATTTTTCTCTTGTCTTTCTACCTTTCCATCACTAAAAGAAATATAAGAAAGGGTTGTTATTATTATTATTATTTTGGTAGTGTTAAGTATTGAACTCAAGGCCTTGTACTTGCTAAACAGGCATTGTACAATTTGGGGCAGACTTCTAGTCCCTTTTGACACTGGTCATTTCCAAGGTAGGGTCTGAATGTATGCCCAGGCTGGCCTGGGCTGTAGTCCTCCGCCTCCCCCCATGCTTCCTGGTATTGCTGGTGATGACAGATGTGCATCAGCATGCCCAGCTATTGGTTAAAACTGAAATCTTGCATCCTTCTCTTCATATGGACTGGACTCAAGCCATAAACGTTTGATTTCTGCCACCAAAGTAACTAGGATTATAGGCCTGAGACACCATACCAGGCTGGAAGAAAAATTGTCACACATATCTTCTGGGTTGAAGATCTTACTGATGCCTAACAGATGTGTTAATCAAAAGAGACTAACATTCCAGTACAGTCAAAAGTCTCCATGACATAGTAGCTAAGTTTATTTTTTCCTTATCTTTCTCATATGAGTAATTTTTATCAGGCCCTTTGAAAAGTAGACCAAATACCACACCAACACATATTTTAACACTTTGGAAAGCTCCTGACTAAAACTTTATTTTTCCCTACATTTCATCACCAAAGCAAATTTCAGAGACATTTCATAGCTGTTTCTCATCTGAAAGGAAGTTCACTATGTATCAGTGGACAAGAGCCCATTCTTCCTGTGGGGGAATAAATACACAAGGAAAATTCTAAAAGGAAAGAGGAGTTCCATTTGGAATGACTATTTGTAAAACAAGATATCTCGGGACAAACTTTACTACTTCCTTTATATTATATCATGTTTATTTCTAACACTGTCATTTAAAACCTACTTACTACACTATCATCTTCTTGAAAACAATTTTAGATGATAATGATTTCTTTAGAGTTCATCTATTAGGTGCAAAAATTAGACAAAAATTAAGTCTTTGAGCCAGGCTTCAGTGGCTCATACCTCTAATTCTTGCTACTCAGAAAACTGAGATCTGAGGACAGCCAGCTTGAGCAGAAAAGTCCCTCTGAGACTCTTATCTACAATTACCACTCAACAACCAGAAATGGAGCTGTGGCTCAAAGTGCTAGAGTGCTATGCTACCCTTCAGAAAAAGAGCTCAGAGACTACATCCAAGCATCAGTTCAAGCCCCATGACTGACCAAAAAAAAATAAATTCAGTGATTACAGTTATATTTTCATTTATTTTAAAGTTTTTTAATAATATGCAGATATTATCTTTAAGATTATGTCAGGCAAGATTTTTACTGATAATGGACATAAAAAAATTCAGGGAAATAGGATGCATTGAAAGTGGGGGAAGATATTGTAGAAAGAAAAAAAAACAAATAACTTCAGAATGATGGTGTAATCAGAAAAGGTGATCAGATTACACAGTTAGCAGAGAAAGGAAGGCTGTGATTTGTTAAGGCAGCAAGAGTAAGAGCAAGCAGTATGGTGTCTCCTGGAGCTCAGATTACACTGCTGTAGAAAACAGACTTGCCCTCTAAGAGCAAGAAGGCCTTGTTGTCTATAGAAATGAAGGGGTTATAGAAAGTCTTTAAGATTCTTTTTCAATTATGAGAAACTAAAACTCAAACTATAAGATTTTTTTTACTAGTTTATTTAAAAAAAAACAAGAGTAAACTCTAGGTTTGGGAGATTGCTGATTTAAAAATGTGAATATGGTAAGTTACTTTTAATTTGTTTTCCCCTGTTTCATGTAGCACTCTTCCTCTTTTGCTTGTGGAATGAGTGATTCCTGTCATGTGATTGGTTACAGTTCATAGTTTCACAATCTTTTTCTTAGATTTGTTGACAGAGCAAATGTCAGAGTCCAGTAGTACATTTGTCTGTTTTATGTTCGAACTGCAGCCAGCATTGTAGCTTTCCTTGCCTCAGGATCTTTTTCTAATTTCAGAGATCTGGTAGGCAAACTTGATTATCTATGACTTTTTCTCTCTCTCCATCATATATGATTAATCCTAAATCGAGGTTCATTTTCTTTTTAACTTTTTTCTTTGTTTTATCTGGAGGGTGGAGGATTACTATTTATACAGAATCAATGTAAATTTCAGAGTAAATGTGAACAAAGTTAAATTTTGTTTTTCAGTAAAAGACATTCAGTAACTTGGCCAGATTCTATCTACTATCTTAACCTAAAAACTTTAGATTATTTAACAATAGGAAAAACCCTAAAGATTATAATACACATAAATATGTGTATCAAGTAGAATTCATCAATGTGATCTTAAAATATTTAGCAACAGATCTGTTCAACTGTTTAGTATAATGATTCTGTAGCATGAGACCCCCTAAGCTAATAAATAAAAGTTAAAATGGTAGGTAATTTGTCTGTTATTGATCACTATTCATTTATTTTTAAGTTAAGAAATTTTAGTATCTAGGTGACTTTCTTCCAATAAGAGGAAATAATTTTGTAGATTCTACATCTTATGTGGAAATAGGAAGCTATACAATAGTGAAAAATTTTCTTGGTGTTGCTATTTTTAGGTTAACATTTTGATAGAGCTCCTTCAATTAAAGCAAGTTAGACTTTTCAATGACGCAACTTAGGAGTTTAAATACAATGACTAAATTTATTTTACTCACTCTATTAAAGGCAATTTTGTATTTGCCATGGAATCTTTTGATGTTAAATGCGATAATACAAACTTTAAAAAAAATTAAGTTGAAAATACTTTATTTTCCTACTTGAATTTTTTATTGTAATGTATAAAGATGTTACATTTACATTCACCAGGTAATAGGTGTATTACTTCTCACACATTGATACCCCTTTTTGTCCCCATTTCCCTTCCTCCAACCCTTCCCAATCATCTTGTTTCCCTCCTTCCCTTTCCTATTTCAAATAATCAAATAAATGTATATACAATTTGCCAGGTAACAAAGTCAGATACAGTAACAATATGAGATTAACCAAAGGGCAAAAAGAAAATAACATAGTACATTAAGAACAGCAATCACACAAGATAAAACTCTTGTTTCCGTATCCTGGAGATCCTTTCATCTAGTCTCAGTCTATATGACCTTATGTATCTAGGTCTTGAGCTATTGTAATCCTCTAATAGGAGAATCCTAGATGTGTACTGAATTATTACAAATGAGGGAAACCATTGAGCCGATGTTCCTTTTAGTCTGGCTTACTTCACTTACTATGACTTTTTCCAAGTCTTTCCATTTCCTTACAAATGGGGCTATGCTATTCTTTCTCATGGCAGCATAGAATTCCATTGTGTATAAATACCACATCTTGCTGATCCAATCATCAACTGAGGGGCATCTAGGTTGGTTCCAAAACTTTGCTATGGTAAATAGTGCTACAATGAACATGGTTGTGATAGTGAAAAAAATACTTTTGAGCATATCACAACTTGGATAGTTTTAGTTTAGAATTACTTTCTTGATATTAGTTACTATTTTCAGAACTTACTTTAAATTTATTTTACTTATATGTAGTTATAAATGTATATAGGGGAATGGTATGATAAAGTGATTAAAAATGTATAATGCTCAATGCTCAAATCATGATGGCTTCACGTTTCATTAACTTTAAAGTAACTTTGTAGATATCTGAAGAAAATATAAATGTTGCTTAGCAGATTCAAGTTCTGTGGAGTTTTCAATCCTCCAGATTTGTTTTTGTAGTTGAAATGAAGATGAAATGAGAAACTATATGACAAAGTGTAACTTTGGTGGAAACGTATAAAACTGTAGATTATACACATTTATCCTTGAACGTTATAAAATTTCCCAGAGAACATCTACAAGTTATCCTCCATTTTAACAAAGTCCTAAATGAACTATAATTGAAACTAAATTGTTCTTAAAGGGATAGTAGAGTTAACTTCTCTTGTGATATGGGAAGTTGTAGTCCAAAACCAGTACGGAAAACTTACAGGAAAAAGGAAGAGGGGAAAGATGGGGGAGAGGGAGAAAAGTAAGAGGATAAAGAAAGGAAAAAGGAAAAGTAGGAGGATAAAGAAAGGAAAGAAAGAAGGACAGAAGGAAGGAATGCAACCAAGGATTGCATTGTAGATTGTATTACTCTTGAAGTTGCGATATTTTGAGAGGTAAAATTCTTTATAACTGGCAAATCAAGGCATTATAGATTGCATTTCTCTTTGAAGTTGCAATCTCACACATTACACTTTGGTATAATTTAACTTCAATCAATCTTAAACAATGCCTTTACAATGCCAGCCTACTTTACCCAGTGTTTAAAGCAGCTGTGTGTCCTATTCTGGCTCTTATATTCATCTATGTCTAGTTAGGCTCTTGTCTAGTTAGACTGTTTACACCTTTAGTATTCTAGGAAAAATTGCTATGAAATAAAGAGATTACTGATTATAGTCAGAACTACTATCAAACTCTTCATCTGTTCCTTATTACTTAAAAATAGGTAATTTACACAGTTTCTGTGGAGCTTGGAATCTTCATATATACAATGTTTTTTTCAAGGACTTGAGTATATTATATCATTTCTGATACAGTGTTCATTTATTTTATAAAATGAGAATATAACCCATACCTTATTAATGTGCTACACAATGCCCAGAACTTAGTTTGTATATTACAGCTATTTCTTGAGCATATAAGAACATTCTACCTATCATTTGCTGGATGCTATCATGGTTGATATGAAGCCTAATTTTAAAGTGCTTGTTTCAGAAAATAATTAACTTGCACACACTAGCTTATTCACAATAAATATTAAATATGATGTAATGTCACATAAGCCAAAAATCTATCCAGCCGCAGAGGAGTTAATAAATGCTTGAGAATACACGGGTAGGCTTTATAAAGAAGTTGCTTCAGTTGAACATGTATCAGACTAAGATCGTACAGGGAATCATATAGGAGGAAAAAGCAACACTTGGAATCTCAACCTGTAGTATAAAACTTTGTCTAAAACATGAGAAACATCGACTCTTTAATATGCATAAAGTCTGTATGTTGACCAAAGATGAGCTTTGTGATTGCTTGAAAAAGAACTAAAGAAGCCTATAGCTCTTTCCCATCTTTCCTCATCTTTTTTTTTTGTTGTTGTTAGTCGTGGGGCTTGGACTTGGACTCTGGGACTGGGAGTTGTCCTGAGTTCTTCACCTCAAGGCTATCACCCTACCCCTTGAACCACAGCGCCACTTACAGATTTCTAGTGGTTAACTGGAGATAAGTGTCTCTCTGACTTTAGTGGCTTTGAGGCTACTTAGCCTCCTGAGTTGCTAGGATTACAAGCATGAGCCACGACACCTGGCCCATCTCTCCTCGTCTTAATAAATACCTCTAGGGCGTATTTTTATCCAGTCGTGGCTCTTGAACTCAGGGCCGGAGCACTGTCCTTGTGCTTTCTCAAGGCTAGGGCTCTACCACTTGATCCACAGCACCACTTTTGGCTTTTTCTATTTATATGGTACCAAGGAATTGAACCCAGATCTTTGTGCATGCTAGGCAAGCACTGTACTGCTAGGTCAAATTCCTGGCCCAATGAATGCCTCTAGTTTTTAAACTTGAAGTGATTGTACAAGGGAGTTACAATGTAGCACGTTTATTTCTAGGTATAGTTCTTGATGGGAGACATCCCTTTAATCATCCTCTTTAATAATACTTTGAAGGTGAACTCAGCTAGTCCTAATTGTTATTTCAATTATTGCGGAACATAAGAAAACCAAGTTCTTAAAATTTCTTATTGAACAATAAGTATACATACACATGCATATATATATAAAATCTCAGATGTTTGAAAACTTAATATTCATTCATTGTAAAAAAAATCATGGGTTTAAGAAGCCATTTAGGTTGTCATGAGTCAACACAATAATAATACTTTTCAGATTATATATAAACTGTTCATATACTTATTTATTGTAACATAGGCACTGTATATTTTGTTCTCTTTTTTGACAGAAAGAATTGTGACAACTTCAAAGCAACATGAAGTTCTTTGTGTTGCTGTCAGCCATTGGCCTGTGCTGGGCTCAGCATACCCCAAATACTCAACTGCGGCGAACATCTATAGTCCACCTGTTTGAGTGGCGTTGGGTTGACATAGCTCAGGAATGTGAGAGGTATTTAGCCCCTAATGGATTTGGAGGAGTCCAGGTGAGTATTACAGCATAAATCTTAGAGTTCAATGTAAACTCAGTAACACTTCATTCCTGAGCTGTTAATCAGTTTTTGAAGACGAAAACCCTTAGTGTTGTTGGCGACATTATGTTCTGTGTTAGATCAGCAGAATAGCTTCATTCAGTGTGTGTGTAACATTTTCTTTTAATTTCTCCCCTCCTCCCTCCCTCCCTCCCGCCTTCCCTCCTTCCCTTCCTTCCTTCCTTCCTTTTTTTTTTTTTTTTTGCCTATCCTGGGACTTGAACTCAGAGCCTGGTCACTGTCCCTGAATACCTTTTGCTCAAGGCTAGTGTTCTACCATTTGAACCACAATGCCACTTCCAGGTATTTCTGTGATTACTTGAAAGAGTCTCATGGCTTTTCCTGCCTGGGCTTGCTTTGAACCCACTGTTCAGCCTCTGAGTAGCTGATGTGTGAGCCACAAGTGCCTGGCTACATTTAACATTTTCAAGCAATTTAAACATATGATGTGTCTGCATAGTAAGACCCAGTAATAATTTTAGATTACTGATTACTACCTAGAACATTTGATGATATAATGTAATCCATAATCTGTCACTTATCAGGTTGATTAATTTTGTAGATCTCGCCACCTAATGAAAACGTTGTAGTTCACAACCCTTCAAGACCTTGGTGGGAAAGATACCAACCTATCAGCTACAACATCTGCACAAGATCTGGGAATGAAGACGAATTCAGAGACATGGTGAATAGGTGTAATAATGTTGGGGTGAGTGGCTTAAAGATTCTTTAAAATATTGCACAAAATTATTTGTCTTATGTCATGCCCTTTTAAACACTGAATTATTCATATTTAAACTTTTAGAAATTTTACTGAACTATTTAGCTTTCACTCAAATTTAAATAATGCCTTATGTTGAACTTTTGTAAATGATGTTTTCATTCCATTTGTCTACTAAAGACGTGATAGTTTGTTTTTAAAAAGTAAATACTTATCAAGGTAAATAGCATCTTTTAACTATTATAACTATGTACATTTCCTACTAGCACTTTACTGACTAAGAATTGGAGATTGTATTATAATAGTTGTTGGTTTGTTTCCATGTGATTTATTAGCTGGTCATAGTTCTTGAGTTTAAATCCACATCATTTATTTTAAAGGTAAATAGACATTTCCCCCTCTAATGTGGATCATAATGGGAGAAGAATATTTATATACACCAGAAGCTATATATATATAAATATATAAGTACTTATAAATATATAAATATATAGTAGTCAACTGCTTTCTTCTGCTTATGACCTATGGAATTTCAAAAAATCAATAATCCTCCCTTTTCAACTGATTTTTATCTCAACAATATCTCCTTTTGTTCTTTACAGTTAAGATAATTTCTAATTTTCTCCATTTATCTTTGTATGGCTTTTGGACTGAGTAGCCAGAAGAGTTGCTAGTCTGCCTTTTATAATAGTTTCTCTTCAAACTTAACATTTAACATTTCTGAAAATGAAGTAAGACGATAAGACAGAAATGTTTTGAAGCTTAATTTCATATTGTATACTATAACCAATGATGCTTAATATTTCTTCTTAAAATCGAACTGAGAAGCCTCCGGTTTTCAGGTTCGTATTTATGTGGATGCTGTAATTAACCATATGTGCAGTGAAGTATGGAGTTCAGGAACAAGCAGCACTTGTGGAAGTTATTTCAATGCTCAGAATAGAGATTTTCCTGCAGTTCCATACTCTGGCTGGGATTTCCATGATGGAAAATGCAGATCTGGAAGTGGAGGCATTGAGAACTATAATGATATTGCCCAGGTAAGTCCTCTTTTCAAAAAGACAATGATCAGAAAAAAGCATTCATTAGGTCTTAAATCATGAAACTGTATCTTATTATAAATATGATTTTACATACTGGGGTAAATTCCTTTGGAATAACTACAAACGGAAGGAAGTTTCTCAATTGAGGGTGATAATCCCAACATTCAAAAGATAAAGACCTGGTGATCTTGGAATCTGAGGCCAGACCATAAATGTCTGAAAGGATCTCAAATAAATAATCATGTGTTTCTTTTACCCTGAGTTTGATCTCTTGCATGATTCATAAAGGGAAAAAGGAAGAGAGAGAGAGAGAGAGAGAGAGAGAGAGAGAGAGAGAGAGAGAGAGAGAGAGAGAGAGAGAGAGAGGAGGGAAGGAGGGAGAGAAGGAAGTAATAATAACAAACAACAATAAACAAGAAGCTCAGAAAGGGTATCAATGTGTGTGAAGTAATGTACCTTCTATCTGGTGAATATAATATAACCCTTCTATTTATATGGTATAAAAACTTTCAAAAGCATATCACAATACTCTATCAATATTCACAGTGCCCTGTGTAAATCACTATAGGAATATATATTGATAAACAAATCATGAATTAATAATGACATAGATTTTCACATAAGAAGAAATATTTAGTGAATCAATATCAAAAATTTTTACCCCAAACAGGTCAGAGATTGCCGTCTTGTTGGTCTTCTTGATCTTGCACTGGAGAAAGATTATGTTCGTTCAAAGGTTGCAGACTATATGAACCATCTCATTGACATTGGAGTGGCAGGATTCAGGCTGGATGCGGCTAAGCACATGTGGCCTGGAGACATAAAGGCAGTTTTGGACAAGCTGAATAATCTAAACATAACTTGGTTCCCTGAAGGAAGCAGGCCTTTCATTTACCAAGAGGTACATCAACTCACATGTGTGCATTTAAGATAATGTAAGCAAAGTAAATAAAATAAATAAAATAAGTAAACATGCAATTTCCATAGGCTAATTTCTGGGTCACTTATACAGAGTAGTTTCTGGACTTTAAACTCAAGGTCTAGCAATCTCTCTTGTCTTTTTCACTCACCAGCAGGGCTCTTCTTACATAAGCCATGCCTTCATTTTTGGTGTTTTCTCTGGCTAGTGGAGAAAAGAGTCTCCGGATTTTTTGTTTATTAGTTTTTGTATTTTTACAGGCAGATCTCAGCTGAAGAGCTAGGATCATAGGTGTGAGGCCCTAGTACCTCAAAAATGCTTTACATTTTCAACTGTGGAGGTTCTCTTTTCCATATTTAATTTTATTTCTAGGTACATTTTTGAGTGTTATGAATTGGATTGTCTTTACAAACACTTTTGTGGTCAGTTTATTATTGGTCAACAGAAAAGGTACTGATCTTCATATGTTAATCTCACATTTCCCTAGGTTTTCTTTTTTTTCAAGATTGGGACAACATTTTATATAAAAAAATTAAGCATCTGTAACCTAAAGGAAACCACTTTGAGCATTGCAAAAGACATAGCTAGTTTTAATATTATTCAAAAAGGATACTAATCTAGACACTAAAATACTTTAAAGCTCACATTATAAAGGTATTTTCTTTTGTTACCCCTAGGTCATTGATCTGGGAGGTGAGGCAATTTCAAATAGTGAGTACTTTGGAAATGGCCGTGTGACAGAATTCAAGTATGGAGCTAAACTGGGCACAGTAATCCGCAAGTGGAATGGAGAGAAGATGGCTTACTTAAAGTAAACAAATTATGATTGGTTATTTGAATTACTTAATAGATGAATTAGTGCTATTACTCTAGTTATGAGCTTAGAGCCTTTCTATCTAGACAACTTCCAAGAAGGTGATCATTAATAATAAATGTTATTCTTTTCCAAACACCAATTCATCATCCTCTTCATTTGGAAAAAGAATTTTAACAAAGGATTCTCTAAACCCAAGCATTGCTTTAAGATTTTTGACCTACATATAACATGAGTGTATTTTATTCTAGTCATGTTTGCCTATAATCTGTGAAAGCTGATTAGTATTAAAAGAATCCTGGGGCTGGGAGTTTGGCCTAGTGGTAGAATGCTTGCCCAACATGTATGAAGACCCAGGTTCGATTCCTCGGTACCACATACATAGAAAAAAGCCAGAAGTGGTACTGTGGCTCAAGTGGTAGAGTTCTAGCCTTGAGAAAGCCCAAGGACAGTGCTCAGGCCCTGATCTCAAGCCAGGACTGACAAAAGAAAAGAATTCTATGATGCTTAAAGTGCCAACAATGTGACCATATATGGAATTTCAGTCTCATATGCCAATCACTTTGGAAGTAGTTATTGGGGGGCACATTTGAAGCACTTTTTGGTGTTCTGTGTAATGTGCTGTAAATGTTGACTCTTTTGGAATCCATGTAAGATGCAATAAATTGAAATGTCTAAAAGTATGTTTTTAAAATAAGAATACTTCTTATAGATAACATGAATGGAATGGAAGTAATCCATTTACCCCTTTAAAATGGAGTTTCTTTGCAGATTTAATGAGTGCACTTACACAAATACGTACACACACACACACACACACACACACACACACACACAAACATAACAAAAATACTGGGAAAGAGCCATTCAGTTTTTTTTACTCTAAATCAGTTTTAAAAATATATGTGTTAGGGCTGGGAGTTTGGCCTAGTGATAGAGTGCTTTGTGTAGCACGCTCGAAGACCCTGGTTTGATTCCTTGGTACCACATACATAGAAAAATGCTAGAAGTGGTGCTGAGGATCAAGTGGTAGAGCTCTAACCTTGAGAAAGTCCAAGGACAGCGCTCAGGCCCTGAGCTCAAGCCCAGGGCTGGGAAAAAATATGTGTTAATAGTGTATTTATGTTTTTAGGAACTGGGGAGAAGGCTGGGGGTTCATGCCTTCTGACAGAGCCCTGGTCTTTGTGGACAACCATGACAATCAGCGAGGCCACGGGGCTGGTGGAGCATCCATCCTTACATTCTGGGATGCCAGGTGTGAAAGCATGTCCTCTATTTCCTAGGAGCTCTGTGTTTAAAGATGATAGTGTCCATTGTCTGATCTATACTTACAATATCGTCTTGTAACTTTCAGAATGTATAAAATGGCCGTCGGCTTTATGCTTGCTCATCCTTATGGCTTTACACGAGTAATGTCAAGCTACCATTGGCCAAGATACTTTGAGAATGGAAAAGTAAGTTTTAGAATTGGTCAGATTATACTTTTCTCAAGGAAAAGAGAGCAGTTCGATTTTAAAATTGCATGATATTATGATATTCAGTATTTATTCGTCAAGCATTTATTTGAATGGTAGCTTATGGTTAACCTCTGATTTTAGTATTGCAAAGGAGAATAAATACAAATTTATTTCTTGTCAAAGAAGTGTAATATTTGTTTCAGAAATAGGACAAACAGCAAACACTCGAACTCTACTACCAAGGAAAAATGTGAAAAGAAATTCAAGATATAGACAGTTATAAAATATGTCCTTTTTATAGTACCTACTTTATAGAGTTAATGTGGGATTACGTATGCTATCAAAGAAATAAAACAGTTCCTGCCCAATGTATTAGCAATATCAAATACTTGTTTTAAATAATTCCTATAGAATTCAAAGAAATGATTCAGTTGAGCTAAAGAAGGAAAACTGTATATTAAACATCAGAAATTTAGCTAGTTACTTGTTTCTCACACCTAGTCAGGAGGCTGATATCTCAGGATCATAGTTTAATGCAAGCCTGGGCAACAACATCTGTAAGACTCTTGACTCCAATTAATCCCCTAACATTCTAGAAGTGAGTTGTAGTTCAACTTTGTTCAAAAAAGTGTAGGGATTGTGTCAAGGCCCTAAGTTTAAGCTCCAGGAACAGCACACACACACACACACACACACACACACACACACACACACACACACACACGGGAAGAGAGGGAGAGAGGCAGAAAGGAAGAGAACCAAAATTTGCAGATTATTTTTTACACGAAAAGTATTTGGGAGTATAGTATACAGTAATTGGAAAAGCTATTTCAAAAAAAACCTTAACAATTTCAGAAGTAGTCCCACATTAAACTTTATACATAAAGCAAAAGTTCTTTTACAGGCAAGTATAACAGATATAATTTTAGTTTTTTTTAATTTTTCTCATTTTTTCCCAATTTGAGTGCCCTACATCTCTGTCTGACAATTCTTTCTTTTGTTGGATACCTTTTTAATTTTGGAGTGCATCCTTTTAGATGGACTACATTTCTGAAACTTTCACCAATTGTTCTGCTGATATCAGAAGTCATGAAAATTGCTCATTTATTTTTCCTATTGTATTTCTACTTAACTAGCATCATGAAAGTCCTAGAGCAACATAAATGGTCTCTATATACTGAAATCCCTACTAGACTTATTTTAATTTTATTCTAGAAATATCTTTCAAAGTGTTATCTACCAGAAAGGAATATATTAGAACTTTTCACTAATGTAGTAGAGAATATTAGAATGTGTTGGACAGTATGTTTATTTAGAAGTTGGTATGCAATCAAGAAATAATTGGAAACAATATTTGTAATTATTCTGTCAAAAGTAACTTCACATTATTTTTTGAATTCATTTTTATTATTTTTAAGTAGTTGTACAAAGGAGTTTTTACTCAACAAAACTGTTTATGGATGCAGTGCATTTTAACTGATGTCTCCCTTTTCATTGTTCTCAACAATTTCTATCAACCTTTCCATTGTTGCAATACATGAATTATTTTGTGTAATAAAAACCAATCGAGTGGCCAGGAGTTTGACCTAATGGTAGAGTGCTTTCCTAGCATGCACGAAGACCAGGGTTTGATTCCTCGGTACCACATACATAGAAAAAGCTGCAAGTGGTGCTGTGGCTCAAGTGATGGAGCTCTAACCTTGATAAAGTCCAACAACAGAGCTCAAGCCCTGAGTTCAAGCCCTGGGACTGGCCAAAATAACAACAACACAAACTCAATTGATATTCTTATTGTAGAGATGAGAAAAATAAGCTCCTACATGTCCTGTATACTAAGATTTTAAGGTATTTGCATTCATTGGAGCATATCATTTAATACGAATATTTCTCATATAAATGCACTTGGAGCTGCCTTCTGGTGATGTTAACAAGCTATTGTTTGAAAGGAAAGGGAAAAACAAGTTGCTACTGTTTTGTGAAATATAGCCTTAGAGAACAAGAGAATAGAGATGCTGAGGACAAGGTAAAGGAAGGCTTTGATAGACACAGGAGGGACACAATAGCAGAACCACTTGGGTATAGTATGGTGGGGAAAGGAGAGGCTAGCTGGCTCATGCATATTAAAATTAAAATTTTGTGTTCTGTAATTGAGGATGTCAATGACTGGGTTGGACCACCGAACAATAACGAAACAATTAAAGAAGTCACTATTAATCCTGACACCACCTGTGGCAATGGCTGGATCTGTGAGCATCGCTGGCGTCAAATCAGGTTGGGGACAATTATTTAGAGATACTTTCTGTAGTGACTTTGTATTAATGCATGGTTTCATCTCCTTAAGTTAAAGATGCAGTATCTCATGTGCTCTTGTACTTGTAGGAACATGGTTACCTTTCGAAATGCTGTTGATGGCCAGCCTTTTACCAACTGGTGGGATAATGGGAGCAACCAAGTAGCTTTTGGAAGAGGAAACAGAGGATTCATTGTCTTCAACAATGATGACTGGTAAGTAGCTACTAATTACAATTTATATTTCACATTATATTTATTACATTACCATTAGCATATGCTTAACCTGATTTCATTGTGATATTTTTGTATTTGCACACAAGGTACCCAATCAAGATCACATTCTTTATTACTATTCTTTATCCCTTTCCCCATTTCTCTAAAAAGAAAAAGTCAGTAGGTTTTATTTGGGGTGTGTGTATGTGGGGTGTGTGTGTGTGTGTGTGCTGATTCTGGGGCTTGAACATAGGGCCTGAGCAATGTTCCTAAGCATTTTTGCTCAATACTAATGCTCCTTCATTCAAACCACAGTTCTACATATGGCTTTTTGGTGGTTCAGTCTCATAGACTGTCCTATTGGGTTGGCTCCTATCTGTGGTTCTCAGATATCAGCTTTCTGAGTAGCTAGGACTAGAGGCAAGAGCCACTGGTGCCTGGCACACTGTTCTATTTTTATACAAGTCCTGTATGTGTATACATGTATATACATTATAACATATATATACATGTATACATCATTTCATTCTTATCTATCTTCATTTACCCTTTCTATTCATTCTTTCCCCTCTTATGTGTAGAACAGCACTTATATATGTGTGTGTATATACATATATATAAATATATATGTGTGCATGTGTGTGTATGGAATTCTATTCAAAACAAAAGTCTATAAAATATAATAAGAGTCACCATCGTTTTTTTATTCTGCACATCTTAATCAATTTATTGAGAGATTTTTCATATATAAAATATTGCTTTGCAGGGAAAAGCAAAGAATGAATTAAGAAGATACAGTGTAAATGTTTATAAAATATACATTTATATGTTCACCTTTAACAATCCACAAAACACACTAGTGGTTAATATACCTGCTGTGCTAAAATGAAAAGAAAGGACTTGTAGTTTCAAAATTCAATATTGGAATTTTATTATCCTAGATTTTTAAAAATTTAATTTTATTTTCAGTGTGATGTAAAGAGAGCTTACAGTTACATATGTAAGGAAGTGAGTACATTTCTTGTAGAACATTGTTATCACTTCCCACATTTTTCTCCACTTTCTGTCATAATTCTCCTGCAAATGTAAAGTTCATTTCCAAATTATTATCTTGTGCGTATTGCTATTTCATTGGTTCCTTTGTCCTTTGTCTTACCCATTTTGTTGTTCCCTTTCCCTTCCCTAATTCAAATAAACTTATATACAAAACACTAGGTACCAAAATCAATTATGGTAACAATAGGAGATAAGCCATAGGAGGGAAGAAATGAAAGAAAAAAGAAACAATTTTATGTAGTACATTATCTGTTCTACTTTTCTCTCTCTCTCTCTCTCTCTCTCTCTCTCTCTCTCTCTCTCTCTCTCTCTCTCTCTCTCTCTCTCTCTCTCTCTCTCTCTGATTATTTCTTTTAGATAGCCCACTCTGGAAGTTCTCTGTGTTGAATTTGTTAATTGTTATCTTTTATGTTTTAGGTCATTATCATCAACTTTGCAAACTGGCCTTCCTGCTGGGACCTATTGTGATGTTATTTCTGGAGATAAAGTCGATGGCAATTGCACAGGAATCAAAATCTCTGTTTCCAGTGATGGCAGAGCTCACTTTTCTGTTAGCTACTCTGCTGAGGATCCCTTTATTGCCATTCATACTGAAGCTAAATTATAAGATGAAAGATATATGTAGACAGAGTAATAACAAATATTTCTCTATTTTTAATTACTATGATTTTCTGACTTATAGTAATAGTTTTAAATAATCAGTATGTAAACAAAATAAAAATGTAGAGAATTACATATGCTTGCACAAGTACAGAATAAGTATGGCCAAGATACCATTATATGTGAAAAAAGCCATTTTGTCAAAACAATATCTAAGTGCTCATGAAGTCACTTACCAAATACAT
This sequence comes from Megascapheus bottae, assembly GCF_031878675.1. NCBI lineage: Eukaryota > Metazoa > Chordata > Mammalia > Rodentia > Geomyidae > Megascapheus > Megascapheus bottae. Next base: position 14,929,087 of record NC_143514.1, read on the forward strand.
ACATACACTTAAACACACACACACACACACACACACACACACACACACACACACACACACGGAGAAAGAATAGCAATTTTTTAGGTATGTATTTATAAATTCTCTTTGCCTACATTCTTCTGTAGAATTAAGCTATATACAGATGGTTTAATGAGGACTTTTGCCCAAAATATTTAATGCAGGAGTCCTAGGCTTTGAAGAACTAATTCTGTTAGAATTGCTCTGTGATCTTTATGCAATTTGTTTCGATCTCAAGAAGAATTCTCAGCACAGTCTAGAGTAAGTCTAGAACAATAAGTGAAAGGAGAAAAACTAGTTTAATTTACAACCATTTCAGAATTATTTTGGATTTGCCTTAGAACTTTTTCTTTTCACTATTATGATTTACAAAATTTCTTCCACCAAAGATTAATTTTTCCACTTGTGCAAATGACATGGTACTATTCATCCATGTTTGCAAAACAAATTTTGGTCCCTTCAGATGAAATAAAACTCTTTTAACTAAAACCTCCTGCTTTAGTTTAGTTTGGACACATCTTCAAGTGTTTCTTGTGTCAGAGATTTGGTCTGCATTTTGGTAATATGATAAGGATGAGATCTCTGGTGTTTCATGTGCATTAATGAATTATCAATGAAGACACTGCCTAAAGAAGGATAGAAGCAAGTTGTTACAGGAACTTGGTTCGTTTCTAAGATAGTGAATTGTATCAAAGTGGCATAGCTGACCCTGGAATCCTGCTCTGGCTTCTGGGGTTGCATGTGATGTGGGTCACAATGACACATAATGAGAACCTCAGCAAATGTAGAAAAAAGAACTGATTTTATTCTTTCAGACTCCTAAACAGAGATGACATCAAATCACTTCATGCAGTATTCTGCCTCTACTATTTACTTATTTATTATAGAAGTCAACACGACCTCTTAAAACCCATGACCTGCAAATTTTATTTTCAGATATGTATACTATGCACTTTCTTCTAGCAAAACGTGTGTATCCATCTAACAGTCCTTGCATTTCAAAGCTAGTCATTTTCACTTCTCTTGCCCATTTCTACCATGAATTCTGTAAATTTGGCCCCAAGAGCCTCATCAGTAATATTCATGTCATCCATTCAATGCTCAATTCCATCTTCAGCCAGTTTGTAGTAAAATTTAACATGGCAGGCTACTCTTACTGTCTTCCTTTAGTTTCTTGAGACGATCTTATTCTTTTCTGGTCATCTTTTCACCACCTTCTCCTCCTCTTCTTCTCCCTCCTACATTTTTTTCTAATATTATGCCTTCATTTTCTCCTTGCTAATTTCTTTAGTGGTGGTAATAATAAAATTTGAACTCAGAGCATCATGCTTTTATAGGCAGGTATTGTTTCATGAAGGCCATACTCCGGAGTGCTTGCTATTTTCACTCTTAATGATAAAACTGTATGCTTTTTATGTTAGTTTTCCAAGGCTTCCATTGTAAAATTACCACACACTGATTAGCTTATATGACAGATATTTATTGTACAATTTTTAGACGAAAACAGAGTGGATTCTTTCTGATGTTTGTGGCAATTTTTTTTTGCCATCCCTCAGCCTTGAACTCAGGCCCTGGGCACTGGCCTTGGGCTTTCTCAAGCTAGAGCTCTACCACTTGAGCCACAGCACCACTTCTGGCATTTTTCTATGTATGTTTCTGAGGAATCCAACCCATGTCTTCGTGCATGCTAGGCAAGCACTCTACCACTAGGCCACACCCCTGGCCCTATCATGAAAATTTTAAATTAAGGTACATTGTTGGCATTGCACATCACATGGGTGTTGACAAATGCATAATGACACATCTTCTCTATTAAAGCATTGCAAAGAGCAATGCTGCTGCTGTGAATGATCACATAGCACCATTCATTCATTTGCGACTTCTCTCAATCACTGGTAGCCACTAATTGCCTAATTTTGTTAATACCTTGACTTTTTAAGAATATGGTTCACATTACACACATTAGTCTTCATTTTGTCTGCTTTTACTTACTAACAGTCCTTCTCTTTATGATTATTTCTCTTTTTATTGCTGTGAAGTGGCCATTGTATGAATCTTCAACATTTTAATCCATCTAAGGGAGATATTGTTGTTTCCAAAGTTTGTCAAGAATAAACAAAGCTATTTCAAACATAGATATGTAGATTTTCATGTTACATCAAATTTTTACATAGATTTAATTTAAACCCAGAGAGCATGGCTGCTGAATTACTTGCAATTTCTGATATGTACATTGCTCTGATTCTTCCTATATTGCTACAGTTATCGTCTCATTTGTGGGCATCTTTGGCATCTTTTTACCAATTTCTTCCCATTTGAAAGAACCACAATTGTATTAGATTTGAATGATTTCTCATGAATTTGGTTTTAACTTTCTTACTGTTGCAAAAGCTCCAGTCCACATAGGATCCCCTTTTGAGGTACTGAACATCAACTTCTGAATATGTTTTCTGAAAAGTTCACAATTTAACCCATAACAGTTTATTTTGTCTCGTAATCAGCAAGGCAATGATTTATTCAGTATTTTTTCCATAGTACTTGCTAAAGCAGGGAGGCAATGTTAGTAAACCAAACACAATATGTTAGTGTTGGTTCTGCCTGGAAGAAATGACTTCTTCCCTTGGCTCTCTCCCCTTGCACCCTGGAAATTCCTGCCCAGCATCTGTAACCTTGGCAACTGGCATGCCTGGGGGCAGTGGGAAGTTGCCCAGTCTGAGGTATTTCCCATCCTATGAGAACACATCCCCTTCTGCTGTGGCCACACCCCTCCCCCTATATAATCTCTCACTTCCTGCCCTAAACTCTCTTGCTCACCGACTCCATCTTGGGTGGTAAGAGTTGGCTCTTTCCTCACACAATAAACTCTCTTTTCATGCACTGCATGGAGTTTCAGCAGACCTTACAGTTAGAAAAGAAGAAATCATGTCTGTTGAAAAATGCTATAGTCATTTATGCAAAAAAAAAAATCCTAGAAATTGTTACTGCTAGTCCTAGCAAGGGAACAAAGGAAACAAGATAAATGTTATATATTAGAAACAATTGTACTTATATATTAGAAACAATTAGAAAGTGAATTTGTACTAACAGTATTCAAGATAGGACCAAAGGCTACAAAAAACAATAACTTGAAAAAATAAAACATGTACATTGAAAGCCATAAAACAATTTCAGAAAGGAAATTTCTCCACCTCATCTGTTATGAAAAATCAGAAGTTAAATAAAATATTGAACCCATATGACTTTTGCACATATTGCCATCTCATTTTAAAATTTGTGTATTTATTGTTTGTTTTACTTTTCATAGTGCAACATTGTTACTTTTGCTGAAGCTTAGGCAATCAAATTATTCCTTTTATATATTATATTCTTGATATTAAATCTACTAATCAGAAAATATACTAAAAGCTACACAGAGGCTCTCTTTTATTATCCTATAGGGCTTTACATTTTAAAAATATATTGTATGTTTAGATCTACAGCCCAGTTTGTTGTAAAACTAATGAAGAGTGCTGGCTACTTAACATTGATACAAATGCCTCTGGCAAAAAAAAAAAAATGGAGGTCATGGGTGGTTATTGTAGAAAGAGAAAGCAAACAACTGAAAGGTGCCAGTTTAATAGAAGTGGAGATGCAGGTTGAAATTTAGCAAAGGAGGAAAGACATTTGCCAAAATAATAAGAGTGAAAATGGACAATGCTTTACCTTCTGAAACTTAGATTATAGTGCCTATAGAGTTAGATTTTGAGAGCTGTAGCAGGGACATATATGTGAGAATATTAAATGAAGATTTTAAAGAAAATGTGTAATATTTTGAAGTCAGTATTTTGCTTCCAATGCAAGAGTAGTCAAACTAGGAGATCAATTTTGAATTTTCACATAATTGAAAAATACTGCATTATTGTTAATTTAAATAAAAATACAGTTGATCTGAAATACTTGTATCATATAGAGGTTCATTCTGTACTTTGTCTTGAAGTGGTTTCTGTCACATGACTGCAATAGTTCATAATATCACTTAAAAAATTTAGTTTGTTGAAAACAGAGACTTAGAGAGCAGCAGCATAACATGTACTATTTTAGCTTGGAACTGTGTCTATGCCTTAGCTCAAGAAGCTCTCCAATTTTCAATATCAGAGATCTGGTAGGTAAACTTTTTTTTTTTTTGCCACTACTGGAGCTTGAACTCAGGTCCTGGGAACAGTCCTTGAATTTTCTTAAGGCTAGAGCTCTATCCCTTGAGCCACAGCAACACTTCTGGCTTTTTCTTTGCATGTGGTACTGAGGAATCAAACCCAAGGCTTCATGCATGCTAGGCAAACACTCTACCACTAGGCCACACTCTTGGCTCCTATTAGGCCAACTTGATTAGCTTTGTCTTATTTCTGCCATCTCTACTAAGCTTAGGTTCATGTTCTTCCCCTCTGCCCCTTTTTATGATTTTCTTGTTGAGGGAAGTGTTTATTAAAGATTTAATGTTTTGAGAACATGGTATAGAATCAATATAAAATTTAAAAGAATCATGACTTTTTCTGAAAGAACAGCCATTGACTTGACCAAGTTCAATAGTTCAACACATAGATATGGATATACCTGGTAAAACAGAATGTATAGATGTAACATCATGTTCTTTGCAATGAATTGTATTAGAAAAGAATAAAATGTATAGTTCTGTTAAATTGTTTATTATTAAGATAAGTAAGTACAAAATGTCTTGTACTTACTATAAATAAGAAAATTAGATAATTTTTCTTACAATAAAATATCATTTGTGGGTTGGGATTTTGGCCTAGTGGCAGAGTGCATGCCTAGCATGCACGAAGCCCTGGGTTCCATTCCTTGGTACAACATACCAAGAAAAAAAAAAGCCGGCCGTGGTGCTGTGGTTCAATTGGTAGAACTCTAGCCTTGAGAAGGCCCAAGGACAGTGCTCAAGCCTAGCTCAAAGCCTGGGACTGGAAAAAAAATGAAAGAAAAAAAATCATTTGTATGCTTTGAAATAATGTATAAATGATATGAAAGTCATTTGAATGTTTCAAAATTCTAATGTGTATCTTAGATGTACAGTTATTCCTATTATGGAGGAAAAATCTTCTAATAGACTGGACAGTTTAAAGACATCAGGCATAGCAGGTCATGTCAGCAAATCTAGTCACTCAGGAACAGACAGCTGAACTTTGTTTTGAGGCTATCCCAAGGAAAGAAAGAGAGAGAGAGAGAGAGAGAGAGAGAGGGAGGGAGAGGGAGAGGGAGAGGGAGAGGGAGAGGGAGAGGGAGAGGGAGAGGGAGAGGGAGAGGGAGAGGGAGAGGGAGAGGGAGAGGGAGAGGAGGGAGGGAGGGAGGGAGGGAGGGAGGAAGGAAGGAAGGAAGGAAGGAAGGAAGGAAGGAAGGAAAGAAAGAAAGGAAAGAAAGGAAAGAAGGAAGGAAATCTCATTTGATTTAATGAATTGAAATGGAAGCTAAATATATTTGGGTCAATCTGTCATTCTAACTATATGTGAAACCAAAAATAGGAGGATCAAGGTCTAGGGTACCCAGAAACAACTGTAAGATTTTATTTGAAACGTATTGAAAGTCTATGGACTTGACTCCCTGGTAGAGTAACAAGGTTCTGGCATTAAACGATAGTAGTGACCAAAAGAGAAAAGGGCAGATATCAATTTCATCAGTATAAGTGCCAGGAGTGTGGCCTAGTGGTAGAGTATTTGCCTAACTTTCATGAAAGTTATAGGGTAGTAGACTTGGGAAAGCTCAAGGACAGTGCTCAGGCCCTGAGTTCATGACCCAGGACTGGTAGAAAAAACAAATCAAAGCAAACCACTACCACCATCAACCCACCAACAGTTTAGCGTCATAATGTAGCTATTTACATTTTTTCATACTGGTATGGTTTATGCTAATAGTTTTGGGTAAAAGATTAAATTATATCAGAATTCATGACATTTTGTCTTTGTAAATCAATGCAGGAAATGAATATAGGGCCACATATGATTGACTGATACTAGTAACATTTGGTTTGTGCTTTCACAGTAGCATTATTAAAACTGGATGTAACAACTATATCAATTCTGTATTTTTATTTGTGCTTAATGCAAGAGGCATCAAAGATTTATTTGCTGTTTTCATTTCAGATATTTTAAAGTCAGATATTTTAAAGTCAGATATTTTAAAGTTGTTTAGGGACCTCTCATTGGCTTTTGCAACTTGGTGTTTTTGGAAGATTAAGAGGAAATGATTAAATATATGACACATGATCTTAGTAATATACAATTATATTTCTATATCTTCATCTATCTTGGGAGTATGTACCAATAAAATTCTCCCTAAGTATCTGCATTTTAGCAATACCTTAATGGAGAGAGAAACATTAATTTGTTATCAAAATAAAATTTTAGAATTAACTGATTATTCAATGACAAGAAATATATTTCAAAATCAATATGAGCATCATATTGATCAAGACTCATTGCATCTATAATCTGCTTTGTTGGATAGAGGGTCCTTTGTACAAGCAAAGATAATAAAAATATATATTTAAAAATCAATATAAGACTAATAGAAATCTTAAAGTAAGGATGACAGATAGCAAAAAACAGAAACAAAAAGTAGGAAAGAAAAAAGTAAAAAAAATTAAAGAACAGAAAAAAATGCAAAAATTGTAGATAGAATAAAATTCCAATTCCTTTCTATTTTTTGTTTTTCCTTTGTGCCATTCCTGGGGCATGATCTCAGGACATGGGCTCTGTCTCCGAGCTTTTAGTTAAGGTAAATGCTCTCCACACAGTTCCATGTCTGGCCTTTCGGTGGTTAATCGGAGATTAAAAATCTCATTGGCTTTCCTGCCTTGGCTGCCTTTGAACCATAATTCTCAGATGTCAGTAGGTAAGATTATATGCTTGAGACTGCTGATCCTTTCTTAGGCCCATCTTTTTTTCTGGGGGGTGTAATGTTATTTGTGAGACACAGCAAGAACTTACTACACATTGGAAAGCGAGGAACATAATTACAGAATTGCCAGTGAGGGTGGGAATGGAACATGCGTTGATAACATTTTCAGTAGGGACAGAACAGCACAGTTATCACAATAGCACAGAAGCCAACTACAGTGAGAATCTGCAGGTTCAACACACTCTTATGGCAGTTATGTTTGAATTAATTTCAGTTAGATAACAATTCTTTGAAGTATGAACTACATTATCTACCTTTCAGATAAGTAATTTTGAAAGGTTATATGTGCCTGATAACCAAAAGGTCAGACTTTGAACTAAGCGGATTATTCTTGAACATGTGTCTCAAGTATCACATTCTGTTATATGGAAACTTGTATCAGGTGTGAAGTTCAAACGGAGTCTTCTTTTCTCATTCTGAATAATTCATAACTTACAAATCTCTGGGGGCAATCTCTGGGGGGAATAGAGATCTCCCATTTTATTCAATGGGTATTTCATTTATATATTACAGCATTTTAAAATATAAATTTAGTAATGAAATTATTTTACTAGGGAGTTATTCTGAAAAATGATTACATACATAAACAGTTATGAAAAGAGACTCCATGGTGTGTTTGTAATTGTGACTACCTGGAAATCACTGATCAGGATTTTTTTCAAGGCCAGTCTGGATAGAACATTTACAAGACTCCATCCCAACTAATAAAAACATATGTGTCACTCTGAACACATATGTAGAAAGCATAAATACATTAGTCAAGGCCCAGGCCAAACCTCATCATAATTATATATATCAATGAGCTCACTATCTAATAAAACTTAAATACATTGTACGAACACCCAGAAAAAAGAAGTTTGAAAACTTTCAACATAATGCAGTATCAGGGAGTAGGAAATATTCATTTCTCTCTTTGGATTAATACAAGATATTCATGTAGGGCCGGGAGTTTAGCCTAGCAGTTAAAGTGCTTGCCTAGCATGCATGAAGACCCGGGTTCGATTCCTTGGTACCACATACATACAAAAAAGCTGGAAGTGGTGCTGAGGCTCAAGTGGTAGAGCTCTAGCCTTGAGAAAGTCCAAGGACAGTGCTCAGGCCCTGAGCTCAAGCCCAGGACTGGCAGCAAAAAAAAAAATATTCATGTATTAAAATTTCAAACAGTCTGATCAATAGAATATGGTTTACTGAAACTTCAATTGCAGATAGTATGTCAAGAGTACTTCTCTGCCATTAGGATATTTCCAAATGTCCTATTTCATTTGGTGTCTGGGGTGTGAGGGCTGAGGGATGCAAATTGAACCCTGGGGCACACATGCTAAACACAGGTTCTTCAACTACAGTCTAAACTTATTCCTAACTCTTTTTCATATGTTTAAACAATTGCTATATTATTTTTAATTTTAAACATCAATGTACAGAATAAATGGAAATTTCCTCTTTGTAGAGCAATGCAGGAAATAGAAATATCAGTATTATTAGGAATCAGCTGTCAAAATACCATAATAGAAATATATGCAACTATTTCTATTTTATATTTCTTAATGCCAAAGCTATCAAGTTCTTTTTTTTTTGCTGATTTCAGAGATCATAAAGACATTGTAATAGTTCAAGGTCCTCATTTGGTATTGACGATAAAGAGAAAATGATCAAATGCATGAAATACATGACCTGACTAAGGGGTTATTACAACAAAAGCAAAAAAAATGTTTGCAAAATTTCAGGTGCTGATTCTTTTCTTGTTCCCATCATTTTCTCTGGGGGATATGACAATCATTCTGAGAAACTGTGAGGGTGAGGTCAGGGCATGAGTAGATAACATTTTTCATAGGACCAATAGTGAAGCCAATAGCACAGTTATGACAACAATACAGTAGCCAAATTCATTGAGAATCTCCAGGTTCAATACACTCACAGTGTACATAACATAGCAGTCACGTTGGCATTAAATTGTTTAATTAAGATAATGACCCTGTGAAGTTAGAAGTATTTTTTAAACTTCACAGATGACTTAAATTTAGAAATGTTATATTCCACGTCCTTGGTAGTAAAAGGCCACGTTTTCAATTATAGGTTGTCTTCTTGAGGTAATATATAAAATAGTACATTTTGTTAACATGGAAACTTGAATCAAGTGTGAAGTTCAAGTAATGTCTTCTGTAACACTCAGTCCTTTACAAAATCAGCCCCATGTCACTTATTGTCTAATCAAAATTGTTTTTTTCAGTCTTTTTATTTTTTTAAATTTTATTGTTGGGGTGATGTATAGAGAGGTTACAATTACATTCATCAGGTAGTGGTTACATTTCTTATTGAACATTTTTACTCCTTCCCATGTTTTTCTCCCATTTTCACTCCCCCACTCCTTCCACTCATCTTGTTTTCCCCTTACCTCCCCTTTTGCAAATAAATAATATTTGTACAATATACCTGGTATGAATCTTATACTCAATTAATCGTTAGTCTCTTGTACTCCTTGCAAACCTTTTTCTACTACTTGTTCTTTCTATTTATGAAACCCTGCTCTCTGATATGATGGCACTTCTTTTATACCCTTCGTTTCCTACTTACACAAACTGGGACACTTTCCTCCAACTTATACCTTTGTATTCATATTGTCTGATGAATATGAAATATTTATCTGGTATCTTTGTCAGCTATCTGGGTTCCAGCTCTCCTGCTCTGAGAATGGAGCTGCTGTGTGTTGTTCTTCCTGTAGTAATTGCTTAGGAATCACGTCTCTTCTGTTCCCTGTCTGCAAGATGAATGGCTAAATAATTTGTGTAGCATTTCTCAAACTACTAGACTTTGTTGAGATTCCCCCAGTGGCTTCATTTTTAATATCATTTTTTAATGAATCCCCATACCAGTTCTCCAGCTTCCCTGAACACAGTTTTTCAGTGCTCTAAATGGTGATGGCAGTATCTCCTTTCCATACCTCGCTTCTGTTTTTCTTGTGCCTCTGCAATTAACTACTTTTTTCCTGTATCTTTCTCTCCCAAGATGATGGATCTCTTTCCTGTGTTCATTAATTACTGCTAAGTAACAACATGATGTTTTTAACATGATGGTTTGACCAGGTGGTGCTTGTGCAAGTAATTCTATTTAATGAGAAACATTCACCTGCTATTATCCAGTGATGGAACTCTGATATATAGAATATCCAAGAACTACTAGAATTTTTCACATCCTCTTTCAACTCAGTAATTGTCTCAGACTTCCTAAATATCAAGACTTCTCTGCTTAGTTATTTCATGTATGCAAAATTTTTCCTATTACATGATTTCTGGCACAGTATTCATATACTTAAAAATGAGGAAAGAATTGAGGTACATCAGTATGCTACACAAAGTCCAGCAATGGCTGTATATTACAACCATTTATTAAGGCATTATGCCAATCATTTGGCAGATTCTACGAGCATTAGATATGAAACATACTTTTAAGAATCTTATTCTACAATAGTGACCTTGTATATACTTACTTATTGACAGTATATGATAAAGTTTAAATGAGTTTTAATAGTGCCATTTCAGCTCTATAGCTGTTCAAATGCAGAGCAGTTTTTAAGAAGGCCTGGGTTGCTCATGCCTATAATCCTAACTACTCAGGAGGTTGAGATTTGAGCATTGTGCTTTGAAGAGAGCTTGGGAAGGGAAGTTTTCAAGACACTAATCTCCAGTTAGCCACCAAAAGCTGGAAGTCCTGCTGTGGCTCAAATGGTGAAGCATTAGCTTTGAGTACACAGGCTTAGGGACAGATCCTAGAGTCTTAGTTTAAGCTCCAAGACTGGCCAAAAAAGAAAATGCTCAGAATACTAGGGTAGGCTTGATAAAGAAGTAACTATAGTTGAATGTGTATCATGGATGAAGATGAGAGTACTGTAGAAAGACTAGCTCTTGGAACCCCAACTTGTAACATGACATGTGTGAAACTTGCTGAACTTCTAGTGTGTATATGCATAGTGTTCATATGGAAGAATCAAGGCCTCCAGCACGCTAGATGCACTCCCATACAGCCGGCCCTTCCCCATTTCTCCTCATCTCATAAATACCCCTAGTTTTCTATTTCTCCTTTCACAGTCATCAGCTCTCATCTTTTATAAACCAAATGTCTCTAAAATATCCTGTCACAAAAGCAAATCTTGTCTCTGCTTCAGTCTTAGAGATACACAGGTTTTCTGGACCATTTACAATCTTCTTACAGATTTCTATTTCTCTAATTTCACTCATCTGCAATCTGGCCTCTTATTGAGGCAAGATTCTATTGTTTTTCTCTAAAGAATAGTTTAGACTTCATCTTTCCTTCCTATACCATCAGTGAGTTTCTTTTTGCTAGTCTATCAGTAATTATATTGTCTATTTGGCTTGTCTTTCTAAACTCGCCCCGTTTTATCCTCCATTTTTACACATAGATCTTTTCATTGCAGTTCTTCCTAAAGTTTCTTGAGAATTAAGCTTTCATTCATCCATGGAAAATTGCAGTATTTATACTGTTGTCTGTTCTTCAATTGACTTAAGGCTGAGATGGGCACCTGAATCTCCCACCTGTAATCCTAGCTACTCAGAAGGCAGAGATCTGAGGATCACAGATCAAAGCAAGGCTGGGCTTGTCATCTCCAATAAATTACCAGAAAGCAGGAAGGGACACTGTGATTCAAGGGGCAGAGCGATAGACTTGATAGGAAGAACTCACTATCAGGCCCAGAGTTCAAGACCCATGATGTATGAACCACAACAAAATGGAAACAAAACAGAAAACCAAAACAAAATAAGAACTTGTTGCTTCAGTCCTTCAACTCATAGCCAAAGACATTTCAAAAGATTCAAATATCCTGATGGCGAAGAAACTGTTCTATTAATCTTGTTAATTCAAATTTCACAATTAATCTCATTGTAAACTGAAAATATTGAGGAAGAAATGAAAGACTTTGTTTAACTCATGTATATTAAAAATAAAACTACTTTTATCTAAAATTTTAATTTCATTTTAAATTCCAAATTTTACTTGTCACTCAAAGTGGATGACTTTGTAAACCAATCTAAAAATGAATACAAAAAAAGATTGTCTATAACAATGAAGGAAAAATATTTTGGTAGGTTAATATAACTTCACTAAGAAAATTTATTACATCTTCCTAGACCACTTACATTACATTCCTGGGAGATTTTATGAATATTCTCCACCTGGTAATCATTTCCTGATTATGAATAAACATTTCGTACTCTACATATGTACTCATGTAAATGTTGACTTTGTAAACAGTTACTTTTCTCAGGAATATAAATAGTTGCTAAGAAAGAACCCTAACTGCTCTACAGCAAAATGAAGTTCTTTCTATTGCTTTCAGCCATTGGGCTCTGCTGGGCTCAGTGTCATCCCAATACTAAACCAGGACGAACAGCTATAGTCCACCTGTTTGAGTGGCGCTGGGTGGATATTGCTAAGGAATGTGAGAGGTACTTAGGTCCCAAGGGATTTGGAGGGGTGCAGGTGAGTGTTGTGCAGAGAAGATGTTATGAACTTTATTCTGGTTATAGAAGTTGGTACTCTATCAAGTTTTAGTGAACTAGAACACTTCGTTATTTTACTTGGAAGTATTGTAAGATGGTTTTCTGAAGAAGAAAATTTTCAGTAAGGGAACATTTTGTTTGAAGACATGACCAGCACAAGTTTAATATGAAATGCATAATCAAGGGATTAGAAAGTAGGAACCTGAAGATATAGAGAGATTCAGAAAGGATTTCAGACTGTCAGGCAACTATGAAGAGTATTTACTGATGCAGAAGAAGTCATAATCAGGATTTGTTAATCTTGTTTTATTTATAGGTTTCCCCACCAAATGAAAACATTGTAGTGAACAACCCTCCAAGACCTTGGTGGGAAAGATACCAACCTATCAGCTACAAAATCTGCACGAGATCTGGAAATGAAAATGAGTTCAGAGACATGGTGACAAGGTGTAACAATGTTGGGGTGAGTGAAATTTAGTTTCTTCAGAATTATCATTCAATAAAGAATTTTATCTATTCTTACAGTATAGAATATTTTGCATGTATTTTTTCTCCTATTTTAATTCATATTTTATTGCTCAAAATAAATAATTTACTCATATGCTTTTAGCTACTAGAAGTACAATTAAATGTGAAGTTGACTTTAATCAAAACCTGATCATTCTATTTGAATCATTTAGATTCACACATTTTCTTATTTTTATTATCTTTTATTATTTTTTTATTGTTGGGTAATGTATAGAGGGGTTACAGTTACATTCACCATGTAGTAGGTGCATTACTTTTCACACATTAATACCCCTTCTCATGTTTTTGTCCCCATTTTCCTCCTCCCTCCCAATCGTCTTGTTTTCCCCTTTCCCATTCCTATTTCAAATACACAAATATGCGTATATATACAATACACCAGGTAACAAAGTCAGATATATTAAGAATATGAGCTTAATCAAAAGGGCAAAAAAAGAGAAGAATATAACAGTACATTAAGAAAAATCACACAAGATAAAGCTCTTGTTTCCATATCCTAGAGATCCTTTCAATTAGTCTCATCCTATGTGACCTTTTGTACTTAGGTTTTGAACTACTGTAATCTTCTGCTAGGAGAGTACTAGATGTGTATTAATTGCTACAAACAAGGCAAACCATTGAGCCTATGTGCCTTTGGGTTTGGCTTTCTTCACCTAATATGATTTTTTCCTAGTCTTTTCATTTCCTGACCAACAGGCCATTCTTTAGAGTGGCAGCATAGAATTCCATTATGTGTTAAGTACCACATCTTGTTGATCCAATCATCTACTGAGGGGCATCTGGGTTGGTTCCATATCTTCTCTCTGGTAAATAGTGCTACAGTGAACATCTTTGTGCTAGTGGCTTCAGTATGCTAGTGGCTTCGTCGTGCTCGTGTCTTCGTTTCTGGACATTTGGGTAAATGCCAAGGAGTAGAATTGCAGAGTCATAGTGGAGATCTATGTTTAGTCTTTTGAGTAATGGCCGTACTGCTTTCCATAGTGGTTAAACGAGTTTGCACTCCCACCAACAGTGTAGTAGTGATCCTTCCTGGCCACATCCCCACCAGCTTCTGTTGTTATTAGATTTCTTGATACTGGCCATTCTAACTGGAGAGAGGTGGAATCTCAAAATTGTTTTGAATTGCATTTCTTTTATGGCCAGAGATGTCGAGCATTTCTTCATGTGTCCATTATTCTTCAGAGTATTCTGACTTTAAGTCTGTAGCCAAACTTTTAATGGAATGTTTGTTTTTGAAGATTGTTTTTGAGAGATTCAATATTTTCTTTTAGCAATACACACATTTTCTTATATTCTGTAGAGGATTTAGCAAATCTAGCCACAATAGTTGTCAGTTTAATATGGTTAATATGTCCACATACTATTCCCTTGTCTTCTCCCTTATATTGGTGCGATGGTAAACAGTGCCTCCAGTGAGGATCATAACAACAGACTTGCGGATCTCTCTTCAGCTGACAAAAGCAGTGAAGAATCTCACTGCCTCCATCTGCTTTTTACACACTGATATTCAAAAACATTGGTTTTCTTGTCTGTACTTATAGATGTCTACTCAAAAATTGCTTTTTCCATTTATTCATATTTATGGCACCTCTGACCTTTCTCTGTTCATCACTTATAAAGGTGTCTGCATAACTACCAAGAAAGACTGCAGGACTTCATTTCACAATATTTTTGTCCTTTTGAAAAATTGAGGGAATGATAACCAAAGACTGCTTTGGGAACTATTGACATCTTGCTTCAGTTAATTCAATACAGCCTTACCTTTATGTCTAAAGTGAAGCTGAAATAATCTTTGCCTTCAGGTGAGAATTTATGTGGATGCTGTCATTAATCACATGTGTGGTGCAGGAGGCGGTGCAGGAACAAGCAGCACTTGTGGAAGCTACTACAATGCTAACAACAGGGACTTTCCTGCAGTTCCATACTCTGGCTGGGATTTCAACGATGGTAAATGTACCACTTCAAATGGTGAGATTCAAAACTACAACAATGCTAATGAGGTTAGTTTGCTTGTTTTTTAATTAATTAGAATAAATAACTATGTGGGCCTTGACTAACACAGGTATATTTGATTGAACATTATTTAAAACACTGTATATCATGTAACAAATATGGTAGCTGAATGTATTGCATCCAATGAAGAATTTCCATAGGTATAGAAGAGCTTCCTGCAAAGTTCTGGGTTCAATTGGCAGCATGCCTAGAATTGGCTACTCTTATCCTGCATCAGACACAAACACATATATGCATGTATACACATCTGCTCCCACATGGGTTCAAATATGTGCAAAGAGGAAGCACATCTGCAGTAGAATGTCATTATAGCCAACAGATCATGTTTTATTGAAACAAGCACATTTTTTTCCTCCAACAGGTCAGAAACTGCAAACTGACTGGTCTTCTTGACCTTGCACTTGAAAAGGATTATGTTCGTACCAAGATTGCAGACTACCTGAACAATCTCATTAGCATCGGAGTGGCAGGTTTCCGACTGGATGCAGCTAAGCACATGTGGCCTGGAGACATTAAGGCTGTTTTGAACAAGCTGAATAATCTGAACACCAAATGGTTTGATGCAGGAAGCAAGCCTTTTATTTACCAAGAGGTACAGCAATGTGTACATCTTCATAAAATATCATATCAGAAAAGTAAAAACAGATTCACGTAAATACGTATTTGGGGGCTTCATGACTGAATCTCTGTGTAAAACAGGATTCTTTCATTTTATTTTATTTGGGTAAAGCACATGAAGTCACTTCTATAGGTGTCTTTTTGAACGTTCAATTTTTACTCTTTTAATGAGGAATCTGCAGATAACTTCATGGAATCTGAAGTATCATTCAGTTGTTTTAGTCTTAAGCCAGTCCTGGTTTAGATCTTGTCTAAAGCACTGTTAGCTCTAAAGTTTTTTCTTAAAGAGTCAACTTTCTATTTTTTTCCCCATCTCCCTCCCCCCCAACCCCTTCCCCTTCCCCAAATAAACCAATAAATATATATACAATATGTCAGGTAAGGAAGTCAGATACTGTAACAATATGAGATTAACCAAAGGGCAACAAAAGGGAAGAGAAATAACATAGTACATTAAAAACAACAATCACATCCTGCAGATCCTTTCATTTAGCCTCATCCTATATGACCTTATGTATTTAGGTTTGAGCTATTGTAATCCTCTGCTATGAGAGTCCTAGGTGTGTACTAATTATTACAAATGAGGGAAACCATTGAGCCTATGTTCCTTTGGGTGTGGCTTACTTCACATGATATGATTTTTTTGAAGTCTGTTCATTTCCTTACAAATGGGGTGATGTCATTCTTTCTGATGCCCACATAGAATTCCATATCTTCTTGATCCAGTCATCTACTGAGTAGCATCTGGGTTGGTTCCATATCCTAGCTATGGTAAATAATGCTGTGATGAACTTAGTTATGCTAATAGGTTTAGTATGTCCTTGTTTCTGGACATTTGGGTAAATACCAAAGAATGGTATCTCTGGGTCACAGGGGAGCTCTATGTTTAGTCTTTGGCTATCAATGTGTGAGAAGTAATGCACCCACTATTTGTTGAATATAACTGTAACTCCTGTAAACATTACTATAAAAAAAGAAATTCAGTAGAATACATGTAAAAGACATGGTGTTGTGGAGTTGAGTTCAAAACAAGGTAGTCTGGGAAGTATATGACTATATATTCTATACTCTGCATTGAATATCCATAACATCTTTTCTTTCCATTTTTTTTTTACTGATATTCACCTTGGTTTGATCATTAAAATCAAGGCCACAAAACTAGAAAAGAAAAAGAGTCAACCTTCTGCCTGGCACAGTAGCTCATGCCTTTAATCCTAGCTACTCAGGAGGCTGAGATCTGAGGATCAAGGTTCAAAGCCAGCCTTGGCACAAAAGGACCTGAGATACTTATCTCTAATTAACCTCTAGAAAATGGGAAGTGGGGCTTGGTTCAATGGTATGGCTGTATCCTTGAGCTGAAGAGCTCAGGGACAATTTCCAGGCCCAGGGTTAGGGTGGTAGCCTTGAGCTGAAGGCTCAGGGACTTTGCCCAGGGAGAGTTGAAGCCCCATGACCCACAAAAAAACCCCAAAACCAAAAAAGAGTCACCCTTCTGTGGAAGAATTCCCTCATGTTCAAAATTTTCCTGGTCAGCTTTATTGATTGAAGTTATTTAACAAGTATGAAGCATTAAGAACAATTGCCCGATAGTAAATATCATGTTAACAATGTCAGCTATTATTATGAGGCACATACAAAATCATTTGAGATCAATATTGTCAATCACCAGGTCACCATAAGTTTCTTTCAATGTTGTACCATACAGTTTATGAGAAATCAAGAACTGGATATGAACCAGTTTTACTAGCTCACTGTTAGATTAAATTTATTTTTGGTCATGTGTTATTTTGTCCATTTAATATTTAAAATTTTTTCTGAGAACACCTATATTTGTTTATCAATTCCTTATGTTTTCCTAGGTCATTGATCTGGGAGGTGAGGCAATTTCAAGCAGTGAGTACTTTGGAAATGGCTGCGTGACAGAATTCAAATATGGAGCCAAGCTGGGTACAGTGATCCGCAAGTGGAATGGAGAGAAGATGGCTTACCTGAAGTAAATATAATTTCATTTGTCATTTGAATTATTTCACATATTTGTTAGTCCTCTTATTCCAGTACTTGGTATCTTCATAGGGCCTTCTGATTTAGACAATTTGGTAGATTGATAACAATGTTACTGCTCCTTAGTCCTCAGTGAACCCTCATTTTATGTATTATATCAATCACAAGAAAACATTGTTGGAGCTAACAATAGTGCCTTAAATAATTTGTTCTCTGTATGTTGGAAGCATTTAAGATTTCATTATGTGCATATGCTTTCTGTTTTTGTGTTCATATTTTTAAATTTACATAAATTTATTTAAGTGGTTTAACAAAGGGGTTTCAGTTCAACTTGCAGTTTATGAAGAGACTGTAGACTGGTCAATTTTATGTCTCTCCTAAGCCACCCTGTTTAAACAAGTTATCATTAATAGCACTCTAGTACTGTTAATCATCTAAATGTGGTTAAACCACAGTTATACCTATTTATTAATTAATTTGAACTATTGAAATTTTATTTTATGACAGTATTGTGGTTTTACACATTTCATGCAATTTGGTATAATTATTGACACATGGAATAGATCTCAATTTTAGTGTAGTCAAACAACTATGAGGTTTGGTCTGATGATGAAATTATTATAATATTCACACAAACAGAAACCATTCAAACATTCATAGAAACAGTAAATATGTGAACAAAATGTTTCATGTACACACACACACACACACACACACACACACACACACAATCCTACTATATGTATTTGATTAGGATCTGTTGCTAAGTATAGTCTGATAGTAGAGCGATTCAGATTACTCTATCTACTGCAATGGCACACACACACAAACACACACACACACACACACACACACACACTTTATTCTATTTTAAATAGGAACTGGGGAGAAGGCTGGGGCTTGGTGCCCTCTGACAAAGCCCTGGTATTTGTGGACAACCATGACAATCAGCGAGGCCATGGGGCTGGAGGAGCATCCATCCTTACGTTCTGGGATGCCAGGTAGGAAAGCATGTCCTCTACTTCCTGTGAACCTGCCTTTAGAGATGATCATACTCACTCACTTACCTTCCATCAAACATTATCATGTAACTTTCAGACTGTATAAAGTGGCTGTTGGATTCATGCTTGCTCATCCTTATGGCTTTACACGAGTAATGTCAAGCTATCGTTGGGACAGAAACTTTCAGAATGGAAAAGTAAGTTTCAGAGTTATGAAAACATCTTTCTCTGAACTCATGTGGTGACTAGCTGTGTATGGATCAAATGTATAAACATTAATGGTAGTAAGCATTAATTTAATGTTGTAAAATAGAAGAGAGATCAAAATGTTAACTTGTTTTAGTCATGGATGACATGTTTGTTAATAGATACATCTAAAAGCTAGGAAAAATATATAACTGATTTTAGTCTGGGAAATAAATTGAGAGCATTATCACACAGATTTAATTCATTTTGCAAATGACTAGTGTCCCTATTTGCAGAAGTATCTTAGGAACAGAGAGCTAGATGTGTTGATTACAATTTAAAGGAAGTGATTTTGAAATGTCTGTATTGCTTCTGCTAATACTAATGATGCTCTCATTTTGGTGACATCGATCTATTTATAGTGGTAATAGGAAACAAGTATTTGGGAAAATATTCTTTGACAAAAACTTATTACTGTTTTTAAAAACTGTACCTATTTGGGGCTGGGAGTGTGATCTACTGGTAAAGGGCTTGCATGAAGCCCTGGTTTCAATTCCAGTGTCACATACACAGAAAAAGCCAGAAATGGTTCTGTGGTTCAAGTAGTAGAGTACTAGGTTTGAGAAAATGCTCAAGGAGAGAACCCAGGCCCTTAGCTCAAGCCCCAGGATTGGCAACAAAACAAAACAACAACAAAGAAATCACCCCACAGAACAAGAATCCATAAAGAGATACTCAATAATGAAACATAAATAAACTAGAATATTTAAATTCTATCTAAAGACGCAGCAGGGACACATGTAGCAAATGTGACTGGGTTTGGTATAGTGGAAAGGAAGGGGATAGCTAACAGGTGTCTATTATAGTGACAATTTTGTGTTCTCTAATTAAGGATGTCAATGACTGGATTGGGCCACCCAACAATAATGGAGCTATCAAAGAAGTCACCATTAACGCTGATACCACCTGCGGCAATGGCTGGGTCTGTGAGCATCGCTGGCGCCAAATCAGGTGGGAATGTGTACTTACTTAGTGATAATGCTGGGTAGTGAACTTCCCTAGTATTTGATTTCATCTTCTGAAGTTGAAGGTTGCCTCATTTATTTGTAGGAACATGGTTGCCTTTCGAAATGTTGTTGATGGCCAGCCTTTTACCAACTGGTGGGATAATGGGAGCAACCAAGTAGCTTTTGGAAGAGGAAACAAAGGATTCATTGTCTTTAACAATGATGACTGGTAAGTAGCTATCAATAAAAAAAAACTTACCTTTTTATTGTTGGATTCCTTATTTTTAGTAATGTATACTTAATAGATAAGGGAGTTTTGTTGTCATATTTTCATGTATGCCTGCAGTGTTCTACAATGAGGGCCAAACACTGTTATGTTCTTCCTCATCACTTCTTAAAAAAATTAACAATTTTCAATGTTGCATTTGCACTTATCTATACAAAACATTTCAAATGAACCATATTTAATTATACGTGTATTGCCCAGTTTACCTACATTCTTTCAGCTTAGATAATTTATCTTAATTCTCTTTAATGTCCAAGTTTTAAATATATTGGCAGAATATATCTGAGAATCCAGCATCTTTTCCTTTAATATCTGTCTTTGCTGGCTGAGAGAACTAAATTAATTTCAGAAGCAGAACTTTAGATTCCTAACTATATAGTCCTACTTAGACATTCTAGATTCTTTTTGTTTTTAACCTACATTTTCTCTAACCTCATGGAAAATGTTGTTGGAGATATTATTCTAACTCTTACACACAGTATTTTCTTATGCTCAGAATTGAGTAAATACAAAATTAAAATATGGATACATGGATAGCATGAAATAGTTGTGCATGCTTGTGGCAGATTATTGTACTATTTGTTCTGACTATGCCCTTTGAAAAGCTATTAATTCAATAGTTATACTACTTTTATTTTTACTTTTTAACTTTTTAATTCATTTATATTTTTGTTTTTTTGGTCAGTCCTGGGGCTCGAACTCTTGGCCTGAGCCCTGTCCCTGACCTCTTTAGCTCAAGGCCAGTGCTGTGGTTTCCGATGGTTGCCTGGGGATAAGGGTTCCAGGCTGGCTTTGAATCAAATTCTGAGATCTCAGCCTTCTGAGTATCTAGAACTATTGGCATGAGCCACCAGAACCCATCCTATCTATACTTCAATAATCTTCTATTTTTGTTGTTACTGTCACCACTGACAGAGGTTGCCAGTTCTTTGGTACGATCTTGTTTGAGAAGCTTTTGCACCCTCTCCACCATTCCCTATGCTTGGATTTCTCTCTTATGGAGATCTCAACTGCAAATAGTTGTACAGATGACCTTTTTTTCCCCTTCTAATACCCTCCTGTTCTCTGGCATTTCAATTTGTTGAATTAAAATGATATGTTAACTTTTTCCCTTTAGGTCATTGTCAACATCGTTGCAAACTGGCCTTCCTGCTGGGACCTATTGTGACGTCATTTCTGGAGATAAAGTCAATGGCAATTGCACAGGAATCAAAATCTATGTGGGCAGTGATGGCAGAGCTCAGTTTTCTATCAGCAACTCCGCTGAGGACCCATTTATTGCCATTCATGTGGAATCTAAATTATAAAATGCAAATTAAATATATATACTCAGAGAAATAATTAACTATCCTATTTTCTATTTCATTTTCTTATCCTTTTCTTAATTTCGTGAAAATTTGAAGTAAACTAGATAGAAGGTTTAGAAAATATATAATTGCTCAGTCATAGGTAATGTGGCAAAAACACTTTATTACATTGGGCAAGATACAGTTTCATCTTGGTAGTCTTGGTAGGGTGGCATAACAGAAATAAATTTAACCAAGTATGAAACTCCTGGAAATTATAGTGCCTAGAACTTAAGTAAGGCTTGATGGCTGACTAGAAAACTAGAATGTCCAGAAAGGTAGACACAGCTTATGCAAAGTATCTGTTGACAGATATTTAAAGCAGCAATTAGAACATTGTCCTTGACTCAAAAAGAGAGATGGTCAGCCAGAAAATGGATCTATACATAAATTCCATCTAAACATAAATTCTAAGAAAATGTTGCACACTGAACCTGAATCAATTGTCTATTTTAAATACTTTTTAAGGCTCAACAGTATCATTACTTAAAACAGCAGATGACATAGGGATGTAAAATTGAAAAATAACATGAATCACATCAAAGATTGGTATCTGAAAGAGAGCATTCCTAGAATGTATTCTCATTGGCACATTTAATCACAATGAAAAATTTAATAATAACAATAATGATGGCGATAATGATGGCAAAACAAGAGAATCACTTCTGTGACATTTCTATAAAATCATGTCAAGGGAACATGACCCACTGAGAACTAAGCAGAAATCTTGTATTAGAGATGTCTCTATATTTTCAGAATCATGCCACTGACATGTCTAGAAGGAAAGCCCCAAATTCCATTTTCTTTATGTGGGGAAGGAAGCTAGATCACATTCACCCACTTGATTTTTATGTTTTTTTTTTTTCTTTTATGGAAGCTACACTAGAACCTGATTTCTGCCTTGGTGCTAAACAAGTACTGAAAGGTGCCACGTATCAGATTGGAGGAGCAGAAGAGCACACTTCATTTAGACAGGAGAGGCTGTAGTTCTTCTTGTAGATCAGAGATGGAGTTCCAGAACCATGATTTTAAGACCATACTAGTTAGCCTGCAGTGCTTACAGGCACAACGGGAAGCTTCTGGACAAGAAACATAAGCTAGCTAAGGTCAATTAAAGCTGTCTTCTGCACCTTCAAATCCTTGCTTTTTTTTGATACACATGGTCATGTCTACTTGATGTGACTCAAGCTTTGTGAGGGTCAAGGCATGTGCAGAACTATAGAGGAGATTACACTGCAAGTTCAAATGTATTCCATAAAGAGCTGCCAAAGACATACTTCTTGTGTCCACTACCCATGTTCTATGTAGTAGAATTTGATAAATTTTCTGCATTCTTCAAGTCAATAATTTAATTAAATATACAGAATCTATACATATACACCCAAAGTAAAGAAGCCATGCTGAGGACAAGAGGGTCTTTTAACTACTTCTATGGGAGGTGTTTGCTTTAGCTCTCTCATGGATATATCAATACATCATATAAATAACTTAAGGGAAGGAAAAGTCTCATTTGGGCTCACAGTTTGTCCATTATGTAGAAAGTATGTGGCAGAAGAGACAACCAGGAAGCACAGAGAAAAAAATGCCTGTGCTCATGGAAAATCTTTCTTGTTTGTAGCAACCATACTTAAATTGGCAGGTAGATAAGGAAGAAAAGATGATAACTCTAGAGCTAGCCTAATTTGCTTCAGGCTTCACCCTCACTCCGTATCCTGAAATACAACTTGGACTGCTCTTAAATTTTCTTCTCTTATAAATGGAGATAATAGCATTAGTGAATTGTTATGACTGTAAAATGATTTGTCCCTTTGTACTCAATAAATGATTCCCAAGACCAGTAGATCAAAACAAAACAAAACAAAACAAAAACAAAACAGCCTACTTTCTCAAATAAGACATGGCATAGAAAACCCAGAAGTGACATATCAGCATAGAGAAAGTCTTTTCTGGATGAAATTCGATTGCAAAGGATGGCAAAGTTGTGGCTGCTCTAGGGAAACATCATCAAAGAGTAGGGGAAAAAGGGAGGGAGAGAGAGAGAGTGATAGAGACAGAGATAGAGTCAGATACAATACACAAAGAAATAGGTGAGCAACAGACAATGTAACTGAACATGAAATTTCAATTACTTTAGAAATTTAACATAAAACTGTAGAGATATAATATAGTTCTTGTGCTGGTGGCTTATGTGTTTGATCCTAGCCACTCAGGAGGCCATGCTCTGAGTATTATGACCCAATATGTTGAATCTGAACTTTACAACTTGGGTTGTTTGAGATTGGGAGGGAGGGAAATTGGGAGAAAAATGTGAGTGGGGTAACAATGGTCGACAAGAAATGTACTCACTACCTTATGTATATAACTGTAAGCCCTCTATACATCACCCTGACAATAAAAAAAATTAAGAAAAATAAAATAACAAACAGGTTGGACAGGAAAGTCCATAGGACTCTTAACTAACCACCAAATCACCAGAAGTGACGCACTAGGAGAATAACATTCTTCTGTGATAAAACTAAGAGTCAATGCCTAGGCCCTGAGTTCAAGCCCAAAACCTGGCACAGAAAAGAAAAAAGGAAAAAATGGAATGGAAAGGAATAGCTAAAATATTTTAATTACTCTCTAAAAATGCACAGCAATGTAAAAGAGAACCCAGTTGTAACATAACTGAAATCACTTAAATTAATTAGTGCATACAAAAATTGCTTAAAAGGCCAGCAACATGCCTGACAAGAGAGAATATAGAAACATCAAGCATGAAGAGCTATCTCTCATGGTAACTTAGTAGTGCTTCTCCACCCCCACCAAGGAAAAAAAAACAGAAAAAAAAAACCAAAAGAAAAAAACCCCAAATAGTGATCAATGATCAATGATATATAATGAAGAAAATGGACATTTATACTAATAACTTCACAGGTGAAAAGATGAAAAAAGTGTCAGATACACTATTTATATAAATTAGTGACAATTTAAAACTTTCAATATATGAAGATAAAAATAGACATTAATATTGCTAAAATTCAAATATCTGTAACTAATTTAATATGAAGAGCCTACAGGGAGACACATTATTGTCAAACTCTTCACAGTAAAAGTGTTGAAAAAAGCTGCATCTATAAAAAGCTGTTTCTCCAATTAGAATGAATGAGAAGGTATTACCACTTACGATAAAGATAAAGAATGGACACTTCTATGTTGCCATGAAAAATAAAAATGAAAACCACAATGAGATCATTTCAGTCACAGTGGAATAATGTGTTTAAGCTACAAAAGAGGAAAATGATAAATATTAGTAGTAACATGCAGCAGATGGCTTACATTGATATGGCACCATTTCTCTTGTGCAACAATTTTGGCATCTTAATAAGCTTATATACTTACAATAAAAGTCTAAAATTATCAGGACTGGAAAAAATTGTAACAGCTAAAATGTCGAAGACAGGTATCAAGAATGTTACTTTTTCATTTTTCTTGGAGTCTTTATCAAAAATAAAATTCACCAAAAAAATGAAAACAACTAAAATTTGTCATGACATGACTGAATAAACAGATTGTGTCATGTTCCTAATTTGAAAGCTACACAACTAAGTGAATGTTGGAAGTACTGAACCCATTTTTGTACATTCTATTGATTAAGTTTTGAGATGTTGACCAGTTCCTGATCTTGTGGAGCTGACTGGATCAAACATCAAACCACCACCTGTATAGATCTCAACTCTGTCCTGCTATAGGCCCATCTTACTTGTCCAGGTTCCCTTACTATACACCCCTATCCAAAGTCAGGGAAATCTTCCATCAATCATTTCTCTCTGTAAACCCAGAGAGACCTTTAATCACATCCCCCACCTCCACCTTGCTTCTCTCTTTGTCCTATGGTAGATTCTCATATTTTTCTGAGGAGTTATGCATGGTATCTGATTTCTTTCTACGAGCTGGGAGCACAACAGAATGTAAAACACCAGTTCCTCTGTTGGTTGACTTGATCCACATCTGACACTTTTATACTTCATTCAAGCTGGTATGTGATTAGAAAGTACTGATGTACACAGAAGATTGCATTTTTCTTCAATTTGTATGGATATTTCCATATGCTAACAAGAGTTTTGTACCTTAAAATGACAGACTCATATTTCCTTCCAAGATGCCGGAAAACCCAAACCAGTAGTGCAGATCCAAAATGATACTATCATCAGGCTCATTCATGTTCCTTGAAGAGGCTCTCAGCAAAATTAGAAAACTGGTCTGCTAAGTTTAGAGCTGCTGAATCCTTTGACTAAAGATGCATTACTCCAGTCTCAAGACTTAACTGTTTCTTTTTCTGCCACATTTCCCTCTTTTTCCCTTTTATTGACTGGGTGAGATGACTTTCAGGACTATAAGAAATAAACAAGGGAAAGACCACTATAACTCAATTACACCTGAATAAACTTTTTCCAAGGTAACAAATACAGGCTGCAATAAATAGACTTAATCTTCTTTTTGGCATATTTAATTTCTTTCTTTTATAACAACAAAAAATATTTTTATTGTAATATATAGAGGGGTTACAGTTACATTCACCAGATAGTGGGTGCATTAATTCTCACACATTGTTATTTCTTCTCATGTTTTTGTCCTCACTTCCCTCCTCTCCCCCCCTCATATAATTTTCCTCCCTTCCAATATACAATATTGGCATTTTTAATTTCAATACACTTTATTGTTATGTGCTGTTTTGATTTCCCAACAAAGATATTAGGAAAGTATATTTTTTATGTCTTCTATGTGCGCTTTATTCTGCATAGTCTATCACCCATGTATCTATACTTTTCCCAAACCAGTTTTACTAAGTTTTAATGTTCTGTGCTTTCTGATGTCCCAGACCTCAGACATTGGGATTATTATCAATTTGGAATATTTTAAATAATTTCCTATGTTCTAGTAGTAATTACTTAAAAATTATTTTCTCCCATATTAAATAAAAATAAAACAAAAATTCTGCCCTGACCCCAGTACAAACAACTCCAACATCAACTTTCCATACCATATAGTATGTATCTATTACAACTGATGTCAAATATTTTGTTTATTTATTTTTATTGTAAAGTGAATGAATGGGGGTTGCAGTTGCATAAGTAAGGAAATGGATATATTTCTTTTAAACCATTGTTACCCTTTCCTCACTTCTTCCACTAACCATAGAGACAGCAGGACTAAGGATGAACTAATGCAACAATGAAAGTACCTAGACACTCTATTAGAAATGAACTCAAGATGTAAAGTTCATTTCCAATAGAGTATCTAGTTTGTTTCAGATAAATTCTTATACAAGACGAAGCATAAGGAAACAAAAAGAGAAAGAAAGCAGCAAAAAGGACATAATAAAAACCTCTTGTTTCTAATTCTTGAAGTTCATTTTGATACGCTTCATTATATATGGGCCTATGCACTTAGTGGTTGGGTAATATCATAGACATATTCTAGTTATTACAAATGAAACCTTGGTGTGTTTCACTTAATATATTTTTTCCAGGATTTTCCATTTCCTTACAAATGGCGCAATGTCATACTTTCTGATAAAAGCATAGAACTCCATTGTGTATATATACCACATATTCTTGATACATTCATCTACCGAGCGGCATCTCGGTTGGTTCCATAGCTTAGCTGTGGTAAATAATACTGCAGTAAACATGGTGGCAAGTATGCCCTTGTTTGTGGTCATTTGTATAAATTCTCAGGAGTGGGATTGCTGAGTCATAGGGAGCTCTATGTGTAGTCTTTTGAGGAACCTCCATACTGCTTTCAAGAGTGGTCGAAAAAGTTTGCACTCTCACCAACAGTGCAGTAGTGTTCTGTTTTGACCACATCCCAACCAGCATCCGTTGATATTTTATCTGTCATTCTAACTGGCGTGAGATGAAATCTCAATGTAGTTTTGATTTACATTTCTTTTATGGCTTGAGATTTTAAACATTTCTTCATGTGTCTATTGGCCATTCTTATTTCTTCTTCAGAGAAATCTCTCTTGAATCTTTAGCCCACTTTTTAATAAGGTGGTTGTTTCTCTGAGGACTTATTTTTGTGAATTTAATTTTTTGAGCTGTGAGTAGATTTCTGATATGAGGCCTTTGTCTATTGTATGGCTATTGTAGATCTGTGGGTTTTCTATTTACATTTCTAGCTATGTCCTTTGCCATGCAGAAACTCAGCAGTTTCATGTAATTTCATTTATTCATCCTTACTTTGCTTTTTTTGTGTTTCTGGATCTTTATTAAGGAAGATTTGACTTGTGTCACAGAGCCCGCTTGGTTGCCCTATTCCTTCCTGCAATATTTTCAGGATATTTGCTCTTACCTCAAAGTCTTTGATCTATTTGGAATTGACTTAGTCGCAGAGTGATATAAGAATTTAACTTCAGTTTTTGCATGACTTTAGCCAGCACCAGCTCCACTTGTTGATAAACTGTCTTTCTGGTTTTTTCCCCCATTATCAAATACAGGTCTGTAAGTTCATTTCTGGACCTTCATTTCTATTCCTTTGGTCATCAGGCCTGTTCTTGTGCCAGTATCAAGCTGCTTTTATTACTATGACTTTGTAATAGAGTTGAAGCTATTCAGGGCCTTTTATTATTCCATATTTTTTGGATTGCTTCTTTTATTGCATA